>NC_136249.1:12500-87500 GCF_053564925.1 Oryzias latipes | reverse complement strand
TCACAATGTGGTCATTCAGCACCTTCATTGACTGTTGCTCAGCTGTTGGAAGTTTGTTGGAGTAGTTAACCACAGGGATCCATATTTCAGCATAAGGGAAACGTTTTTTTGCTTCCCTTACTGCAGCTTGCATTTGTTTGATTGCTGTTTCTCTGATCTTTTGACCCCTGCAGTTAATCCCAAAGGACAAGAGAACCTTTTCCACCATTATGCTGGATGTGGCCTTTGCCATGAGAGCCTGTGCGTGTCGAAAGTTGGCTCCGGGGTAACTATCAATCTGGAGGTCCTCGATGTAATATCCTGGGATTCTCGACAGATTGGAGTCCCCCAGTATTAGCCACCTTCTGTTTACGCTCAATTCCCACTCAATCATTTTTCGATTGGAGTTGGCATGGCGAGTAACAGCAGTCCTCCGAGTGTCCACAGTGGGAAGTGGTGGTATTTCCACATGTGAAGGTCCTGCTTGTGGTTCCTCCTCTTCCCTCTGATCATCATGATGGAGGGGGGAGGAGTTCAGGGATTCTGGATGCAACACAGGGCTTCTGTCGTTTTGCACCTCCAAATCCTCATCAAGCCAAAAAGGAGGGGGAGTTGGGCTGACTTCCCTTGTCTCAACCAGTGGGATCTGGGACTCCTCTGAGTCCGAACTGCTCTGGGAGTCCTCAGAATCTGATGTCTCTTCTGAGGATTCTATTTCCTGGTCTGCACGCTGACTCTGAGGGGAAGTCTGTGCCTCAGTAGATCTTACTTGTGGGGCCGCGGGTGGGCGAGGTGTTTGGACCCGTCTTTTCTGTGTGCGTTGCGGCAATGGAGACAAAGTAGGATGATGTGTGAGTGTTTGAACATCCTGCTCAGTTTGCTGTTGTGCATCTCTAGTTGAGGCAGAATGGGTCTCTGCCCTGGGCTCCCTGTTTGGAGGTTGAGATGTTTGCTGCTCTGCACTCTCATTGTTTGCCGCCACCCTTCCAGTGATTAAGGCTTCTGCATGTTCAATCACATCCTGTGTGATCCGTTGGAAGTTCCTATAAGCCCATCTTTTTGCAACTTGAAAGGCCTCCTTCCAATCTGCAGGAAGATTGCTGTGAATCTCCCTGAGCATGTTGTTCAGCTGCTGCTTGTAATGTTCCTCCAAAATCAGCAGCGTGTTGTAACCCCAATTTTTTGCATTTCCCACAATCAAATCAGTGGTAGCAGCTGTTGGGGTTGCTGGTTTAATCATGGATGCTAAAACATCCACCATGCGTGCGATCTGGCGTGGAGTTTGCTTTCCAGGTGCTGGAGAAACATTTTGCAGGTGATGAACCACCTTTATGATGGCATAAAGTCTGCGGATCAGCTGTCCCATAGCTGGATCAGCTGGTTCCCGTCTGACATTTCCTGCTCTTTCCTGGTGGGAACGTGGTGGCCAGAATCCTCTGTTCCTCACCACTGCTGCATAGGACCGAAATTGTGGTCCCTGGTACTGGTTACCACGAAAGGGAGGCACTGGCTGATTAGGTGGAAGGACAGGGCCCCACCTCCTTGCAGAGGCAGGGGGTGCACGGTCCATCCCCTCATGGAACCCAGCACCCTGCTCCCAGTGAGGCTGAAAGGCCTGGCGTGCGTCATTGCGACGGTTACGACGGGAGCCAACCAGCGTCCAGCCGCCGTCTGCCATGTTGTATTGTTGCCTTGGTTATTTTAATTTAATAAGTGTTGTGTGTATGTTGCGTTGTATAAATGATGTTAAATTGAATGAACTGAACTGAAAAAATAGTCAAATGGTTATTTTTAATTAAAACGAAAAGAAAAAAAATGTTTTTAATACGAAGAAAAAAAAGTCAAATCAAAAAGTGCCTCAGTCGCGACGTTTCGACCTTAAAAGGTCTTCTTCAGGCAATTGAGGCACAATCAAACTGGTCTGGGTAGTGTCTGAAGTCTCTAAGAGCTGTTGGCCTTATGAGAGTCAAGCTAGAAATGAGCTCTCACCCTCCCTGCTTTTATACTCTCCTGCTCGAGCCCCTCCCTTCCCTGTTTCCAATGCTTATTTTCAGCAGTCTGTATTTTCTGTTTTACTTATAATTTGAACTTTGTTTTTAATTTATACTTATCAATTGATGTTTTATCTTTTTAAATTATTGTACCCCATGAATTTACCTTCTCTATTAAAATGTAATGATGCATTTTTTTAGTTTTGTTTTAATATTAATTTTTAATTTAAATAGTAGTCAATTTGAATATGTGATGTTAATGTAAAATGGTTAGGGTTAGAAAAAATAGGGTTGGGGATAGGATTAGGATTAGGGATAGGATTAGGGTTAGGGATAGGATAAGGTTTATGGATAGGGTTAGGATTAGGATTAGGATTAGGGTTAGGGTTAGGGATAGGATTACGAATAGGATTAGGGTTAGGATTAGGGTTAGGGATAAGATTAGGGGTTGGGGTTTTAAAAGGAGAACCAAGTACTGAGTCTATTGTGGAAGATGTGATGTGAATATATGGAAGTCCGTTTGTGTACATATGAAAAAACTAAATTAAATCCACTAATTATTAAATTGAGTCCTATAATTTAGTCCCATAGGTTCCCTTGTGTCTAATTTCCTAATCCAATTGATTTCCATTCTTTTCCTTTGCCCTTTTGTCCAAAGTGTGTTACTCTGAATGCCAGCCACTTTAAATGAATCCCAGCCATGAAATAAAAAATGTTTAACCAAAGGAGTGTGTGTCTGTTTCTTATTGATTATATTGTATTTGTGTTGTGTTATTCTGGTTAAAATAGAATTTCCAGTCTCCCCAATGTATTTCAGGCCACATTTATCACAAAAAATCATGTAAATGCAGTTTGATGTCTTCCAATTGAAATTTTGATGGATTTTAAACACCATTTTACTGTGCGTATTTTTAACAAATTTTAATTTTACAAATGTTTTATCATTTTTATTTACTTCCTGTATTGTTGTCAATTTTGCTCTGACTAAGTAGTCTTTTAAGTTTTTATTCTTCCTATATGCCGAAATGATATTGTGGTCATTGAGTAGTCCCGATTTATGAATTATGCTTTCAAAATTTCTTTTTGCCATCATATTTATTGTAAGTCCACTCTTCGAATAAGTTGTAATCAGCGGGATTAACTGAGTACATTGCCCTGACTGTTTTTGTATGGTTTTTAAACATCTTCGTAGGAATGATCGGGAATATCCCCTAGAACGTAAGGCAGTGAACAATGTTTTAACTGCTTCCCAAAAGTCTTGTGAGTTAGTGCAAATTCTTTTAAATCTGAGTAATTGGGATTTAATTAAGCCCCTAAATGTATGATTTGGATGATAACTTGTCTTGTGTAATAGTGCGTGGGTATCTGTTTGTTTGAAAAAAACTTTGATGTCTAGTGTGCTTGTTTTATTAAATGTTTCCCCTTTGAAAATTGTTGTGTCCAAAAAATCAATTGAATCTCTGTGATATATATGTTTGAGTCTGATTGAAGGATCATGTGAATCTAAAATTTTAACAAATTGTTGGAAATCCTCTGATGTGTGTGTCCAAACTCCAAAGATGTCATCCAGATATCTCAGATAAATGAGTGGTGTCAATTTACATTTTGCCATTGCTTTCCTTTCCCAGTCAGCCATAAAAATGTTGGCATATGCCGGTGCAAATCTTTTGCCCATTGCTGTACCTTTAATTTGTAAATAAAATTGATTATTGAATTCAAAGTCATTCCTGGTTAAGTTAATTTCTAACAATTTTAAGATTTCTGGGTCAGGTCTGTTGGGGTCTGGGTGCTTTAAAAATATTTCTTTCACAGCCTTAAGTCCAGCTCCAATGTCAATATTTGTGTATAAACTGTCTATGTCAATCGTGAACATGAATGAATTTTGTGGAATTTTTAGATTATTAATCAATTTGATGAAATGATATGTGTCTTTTATATAAGATGGATGAAGTGTAGATAGTGGATTCAAATAATGATCAATGTATTCTGCTGTATGATAGGTCTCGCTCTCACAATCCGAGACTATTGGACGGCCTGGTGGGATTTCAAAGGGGACCGTCCACTTTTCAGGTTCTTTATGTATCTTAGGTAGTATGTAAAATCTACGTGGTCTTGGGTTCCCTTCCCCCTGTAAGTATGTCATTTGTTTTTTGTTAATGAATTTTTTCTTATATAATTGAATAAGAATTTCTGTGATGATTGGGACCGTTTGTAAGTAGATAGGATTTTCTAATTTTTTATAATAATTTTTATCCTCCAATTGTCTATTGACCTCCTTAATGTATTGATCTCTTCCCAGAATTACTATAACACTACCTTTGTCTGCTGGTTTGATTACGATATGTTTGTTTTCCTGTAATTGTTTCAATGCCTGCTCTTCCTCATTTGTTAAATTTGAAAAATTATTGTTCGTTCTGAAATATTTCTTCATATCTTTGTCATCCTTTCTAATCAACGCTAGAATTTCGGGGGGCAATTTTTCATCCGGAGGTTCCCACTCAGATTTAGGTAGAAAATTGAGTATGTCGTTGTTATGACTGTTCTCAAAGTACAAGGATAGTTTTATTTTTCTATGATATGTTTGCAGGTCTAATTTTAATTGCTGTCTGTGTCCTTTATTAATCCCTATCGTTGGTATAAACGTCAAACCCTTTTCCAAAAGAGAGACTTGTGCCTTGGTGAGACAGAAATTTTTAGCCAAAATCATGACATTTTTTGGAACAGGTCCCCTAGTCCCCTCCTCAAAGAGGCTTGTGGGGATTATAAGTTTAAAAAGGAGACCCAATGATCCAACATGTTCCTTCCTGTTTCGTGCGTCCAATGAACACAATCAGTTCCCGTATGGAACTGTGCAGCTGGCAAAGCTGGAATAAATGGCATGTTCCTCACAATGTGGTCATTCAGCACCTTCATTGACTGTTGCTCAGCTGTTGGAAGTTTGTTGGAGTAGTTAACCACAGGGATCCATATTTCAGCATAAGGGAAACGTTTTTTTGCTTCCCTTACTGCAGCTTGCATTTGTTTGATTGCTGTTTCTCTGATCTTTTGACCCCTGCAGTTAATCCCAAAGGACAAGAGAACCTTTTCCACCATTATGCTGGATGTGGCCTTTGCCATGAGAGCCTGTGCGTGTCGAAAGTTGGCTCCGGGGTAACTATCAATCTGGAGGTCCTCGATGTAATATCCTGGGATTCTCGACAGATTGGAGTCCCCCAGTATTAGCCACCTTCTGTTTACGCTCAATTCCCACTCAATCATTTTTCGATTGGAGTTGGCATGGCGAGTAACAGCAGTCCTCCGAGTGTCCACAGTGGGAAGTGGTGGTATTTCCACATGTGAAGGTCCTGCTTGTGGTTCCTCCTCTTCCCTCTGATCATCATGATGGAGGGGGGAGGAGTTCAGGGATTCTGGATGCAACACAGGGCTTCTGTCGTTTTGCACCTCCAAATCCTCATCAAGCCAAAAAGGAGGGGGAGTTGGGCTGACTTCCCTTGTCTCAACCAGTGGGATCTGGGACTCCTCTGAGTCCGAACTGCTCTGGGAGTCCTCAGAATCTGATGTCTCTTCTGAGGATTCTATTTCCTGGTCTGCACGCTGACTCTGAGGGGAAGTCTGTGCCTCAGTAGATCTTACTTGTGGGGCCGCGGGTGGGCGAGGTGTTTGGACCCGTCTTTTCTGTGTGCGTTGCGGCAATGGAGACAAAGTAGGATGATGTGTGAGTGTTTGAACATCCTGCTCAGTTTGCTGTTGTGCATCTCTAGTTGAGGCAGAATGGGTCTCTGCCCTGGGCTCCCTGTTTGGAGGTTGAGATGTTTGCTGCTCTGCACTCTCATTGTTTGCCGCCACCCTTCCAGTGATTAAGGCTTCTGCATGTTCAATCACATCCTGTGTGATCCGTTGGAAGTTCCTATAAGCCCATCTTTTTGCAACTTGAAAGGCCTCCTTCCAATCTGCAGGAAGATTGCTGTGAATCTCCCTGAGCATGTTGTTCAGCTGCTGCTTGTAATGTTCCTCCAAAATCAGCAGCGTGTTGTAACCCCAATTTTTTGCATTTCCCACAATCAAATCAGTGGTAGCAGCTGTTGGGGTTGCTGGTTTAATCATGGATGCTAAAACATCCACCATGCGTGCGATCTGGCGTGGAGTTTGCTTTCCAGGTGCTGGAGAAACATTTTGCAGGTGATGAACCACCTTTATGATGGCATAAAGTCTGCGGATCAGCTGTCCCATAGCTGGATCAGCTGGTTCCCGTCTGACATTTCCTGCTCTTTCCTGGTGGGAACGTGGTGGCCAGAATCCTCTGTTCCTCACCACTGCTGCATAGGACCGAAATTGTGGTCCCTGGTACTGGTTACCACGAAAGGGAGGCACTGGCTGATTAGGTGGAAGGACAGGGCCCCACCTCCTTGCAGAGGCAGGGGGTGCACGGTCCATCCCCTCATGGAACCCAGCACCCTGCTCCCAGTGAGGCTGAAAGGCCTGGCGTGCGTCATTGCGACGGTTACGACGGGAGCCAACCAGCGTCCAGCCGCCGTCTGCCATGTTGTATTGTTGCCTTGGTTATTTTAATTTAATAAGTGTTGTGTGTATGTTGCGTTGTATAAATGATGTTAAATTGAATGAACTGAACTGAAAAAATAGTCAAATGGTTATTTTTAATTAAAACGAAAAGAAAAAAAATGTTTTTAATACGAAGAAAAAAAAGTCAAATCAAAAAGTGCCTCAGTCGCGACGTTTCGACCTTAAAAGGTCTTCTTCAGGCAATTGAGGCACAATCAAACTGGTCTGGGTAGTGTCTGAAGTCTCTAAGAGCTGTTGGCCTTATGAGAGTCAAGCTAGAAATGAGCTCTCACCCTCCCTGCTTTTATACTCTCCTGCTCGAGCCCCTCCCTTCCCTGTTTCCAATGCTTATTTTCAGCAGTCTGTATTTTCTGTTTTACTTATAATTTGAACTTTGTTTTTAATTTATACTTATCAATTGATGTTTTATCTTTTTAAATTATTGTACCCCATGAATTTACCTTCTCTATTAAAATGTAATGATGCATTTTTTTAGTTTTGTTTTAATATTAATTTTTAATTTAAATAGTAGTCAATTTGAATATGTGATGTTAATGTAAAATGGTTAGGGTTAGAAAAAATAGGGTTGGGGATAGGATTAGGATTAGGGATAGGATTAGGGTTAGGGATAGGATAAGGTTTATGGATAGGGTTAGGATTAGGATTAGGATTAGGGTTAGGGTTAGGGATAGGATTACGAATAGGATTAGGGTTAGGATTAGGGTTAGGGATAAGATTAGGGGTTGGGGTTTTAAAAGGAGAACCAAGTACTGAGTCTATTGTGGAAGATGTGATGTGAATATATGGAAGTCCGTTTGTGTACATATGAAAAAACTAAATTAAATCCACTAATTATTAAATTGAGTCCTATAATTTAGTCCCATAGGTTCCCTTGTGTCTAATTTCCTAATCCAATTGATTTCCATTCTTTTCCTTTGCCCTTTTGTCCAAAGTGTGTTACTCTGAATGCCAGCCACTTTAAATGAATCCCAGCCATGAAATAAAAAATGTTTAACCAAAGGAGTGTGTGTCTGTTTCTTATTGATTATATTGTATTTGTGTTGTGTTATTCTGGTTAAAATAGAATTTCCAGTCTCCCCAATGTATTTCAGGCCACATTTATCACAAAAAATCATGTAAATGCAGTTTGATGTCTTCCAATTGAAATTTTGATGGATTTTAAACACCATTTTACTGTGCGTATTTTTAACAAATTTTAATTTTACAAATGTTTTATCATTTTTATTTACTTCCTGTATTGTTGTCAATTTTGCTCTGACTAAGTAGTCTTTTAAGTTTTTATTCTTCCTATATGCCGAAATGATATTGTGGTCATTGAGTAGTCCCGATTTATGAATTATGCTTTCAAAATTTCTTTTTGCCATCATATTTATTGTAAGTCCACTCTTCGAATAAGTTGTAATCAGCGGGATTAACTGAGTACATTGCCCTGACTGTTTTTGTATGGTTTTTAAACATCTTCGTAGGAATGATCGGGAATATCCCCTAGAACGTAAGGCAGTGAACAATGTTTTAACTGCTTCCCAAAAGTCTTGTGAGTTAGTGCAAATTCTTTTAAATCTGAGTAATTGGGATTTAATTAAGCCCCTAAATGTATGATTTGGATGATAACTTGTCTTGTGTAATAGTGCGTGGGTATCTGTTTGTTTGAAAAAAACTTTGATGTCTAGTGTGCTTGTTTTATTAAATGTTTCCCCTTTGAAAATTGTTGTGTCCAAAAAATCAATTGAATCTCTGTGATATATATGTTTGAGTCTGATTGAAGGATCATGTGAATCTAAAATTTTAACAAATTGTTGGAAATCCTCTGATGTGTGTGTCCAAACTCCAAAGATGTCATCCAGATATCTCAGATAAATGAGTGGTGTCAATTTACATTTTGCCATTGCTTTCCTTTCCCAGTCAGCCATAAAAATGTTGGCATATGCCGGTGCAAATCTTTTGCCCATTGCTGTACCTTTAATTTGTAAATAAAATTGATTATTGAATTCAAAGTCATTCCTGGTTAAGTTAATTTCTAACAATTTTAAGATTTCTGGGTCAGGTCTGTTGGGGTCTGGGTGCTTTAAAAATATTTCTTTCACAGCCTTAAGTCCAGCTCCAATGTCAATATTTGTGTATAAACTGTCTATGTCAATCGTGAACATGAATGAATTTTGTGGAATTTTTAGATTATTAATCAATTTGATGAAATGATATGTGTCTTTTATATAAGATGGATGAAGTGTAGATAGTGGATTCAAATAATGATCAATGTATTCTGCTGTATGATAGGTCTCGCTCTCACAATCCGAGACTATTGGACGGCCTGGTGGGATTTCAAAGGGGACCGTCCACTTTTCAGGTTCTTTATGTATCTTAGGTAGTATGTAAAATCTACGTGGTCTTGGGTTCCCTTCCCCCTGTAAGTATGTCATTTGTTTTTTGTTAATGAATTTTTTCTTATATAATTGAATAAGAATTTCTGTGATGATTGGGACCGTTTGTAAGTAGATAGGATTTTCTAATTTTTTATAATAATTTTTATCCTCCAATTGTCTATTGACCTCCTTAATGTATTGATCTCTTCCCAGAATTACTATAACACTACCTTTGTCTGCTGGTTTGATTACGATATGTTTGTTTTCCTGTAATTGTTTCAATGCCTGCTCTTCCTCATTTGTTAAATTTGAAAAATTATTGTTCGTTCTGAAATATTTCTTCATATCTTTGTCATCCTTTCTAATCAACGCTAGAATTTCGGGGGGCAATTTTTCATCCGGAGGTTCCCACTCAGATTTAGGTAGAAAATTGAGTATGTCGTTGTTATGACTGTTCTCAAAGTACAAGGATAGTTTTATTTTTCTATGATATGTTTGCAGGTCTAATTTTAATTGCTGTCTGTGTCCTTTATTAATCCCTATCGTTGGTATAAACGTCAAACCCTTTTCCAAAAGAGAGACTTGTGCCTTGGTGAGACAGAAATTTTTAGCCAAAATCATGACATTTTTTGGAACAGGTCCCCTAGTCCCCTCCTCAAAGAGGCTTGTGGGGATTATAAGTTTAAAAAGGAGACCCAATGATCCAACATGTTCCTTCCTGTTTCGTGCGTCCAATGAACACAATCAGTTCCCGTATGGAACTGTGCAGCTGGCAAAGCTGGAATAAATGGCATGTTCCTCACAATGTGGTCATTCAGCACCTTCATTGACTGTTGCTCAGCTGTTGGAAGTTTGTTGGAGTAGTTAACCACAGGGATCCATATTTCAGCATAAGGGAAACGTTTTTTTGCTTCCCTTACTGCAGCTTGCATTTGTTTGATTGCTGTTTCTCTGATCTTTTGACCCCTGCAGTTAATCCCAAAGGACAAGAGAACCTTTTCCACCATTATGCTGGATGTGGCCTTTGCCATGAGAGCCTGTGCGTGTCGAAAGTTGGCTCCGGGGTAACTATCAATCTGGAGGTCCTCGATGTAATATCCTGGGATTCTCGACAGATTGGAGTCCCCCAGTATTAGCCACCTTCTGTTTACGCTCAATTCCCACTCAATCATTTTTCGATTGGAGTTGGCATGGCGAGTAACAGCAGTCCTCCGAGTGTCCACAGTGGGAAGTGGTGGTATTTCCACATGTGAAGGTCCTGCTTGTGGTTCCTCCTCTTCCCTCTGATCATCATGATGGAGGGGGGAGGAGTTCAGGGATTCTGGATGCAACACAGGGCTTCTGTCGTTTTGCACCTCCAAATCCTCATCAAGCCAAAAAGGAGGGGGAGTTGGGCTGACTTCCCTTGTCTCAACCAGTGGGATCTGGGACTCCTCTGAGTCCGAACTGCTCTGGGAGTCCTCAGAATCTGATGTCTCTTCTGAGGATTCTATTTCCTGGTCTGCACGCTGACTCTGAGGGGAAGTCTGTGCCTCAGTAGATCTTACTTGTGGGGCCGCGGGTGGGCGAGGTGTTTGGACCCGTCTTTTCTGTGTGCGTTGCGGCAATGGAGACAAAGTAGGATGATGTGTGAGTGTTTGAACATCCTGCTCAGTTTGCTGTTGTGCATCTCTAGTTGAGGCAGAATGGGTCTCTGCCCTGGGCTCCCTGTTTGGAGGTTGAGATGTTTGCTGCTCTGCACTCTCATTGTTTGCCGCCACCCTTCCAGTGATTAAGGCTTCTGCATGTTCAATCACATCCTGTGTGATCCGTTGGAAGTTCCTATAAGCCCATCTTTTTGCAACTTGAAAGGCCTCCTTCCAATCTGCAGGAAGATTGCTGTGAATCTCCCTGAGCATGTTGTTCAGCTGCTGCTTGTAATGTTCCTCCAAAATCAGCAGCGTGTTGTAACCCCAATTTTTTGCATTTCCCACAATCAAATCAGTGGTAGCAGCTGTTGGGGTTGCTGGTTTAATCATGGATGCTAAAACATCCACCATGCGTGCGATCTGGCGTGGAGTTTGCTTTCCAGGTGCTGGAGAAACATTTTGCAGGTGATGAACCACCTTTATGATGGCATAAAGTCTGCGGATCAGCTGTCCCATAGCTGGATCAGCTGGTTCCCGTCTGACATTTCCTGCTCTTTCCTGGTGGGAACGTGGTGGCCAGAATCCTCTGTTCCTCACCACTGCTGCATAGGACCGAAATTGTGGTCCCTGGTACTGGTTACCACGAAAGGGAGGCACTGGCTGATTAGGTGGAAGGACAGGGCCCCACCTCCTTGCAGAGGCAGGGGGTGCACGGTCCATCCCCTCATGGAACCCAGCACCCTGCTCCCAGTGAGGCTGAAAGGCCTGGCGTGCGTCATTGCGACGGTTACGACGGGAGCCAACCAGCGTCCAGCCGCCGTCTGCCATGTTGTATTGTTGCCTTGGTTATTTTAATTTAATAAGTGTTGTGTGTATGTTGCGTTGTATAAATGATGTTAAATTGAATGAACTGAACTGAAAAAATAGTCAAATGGTTATTTTTAATTAAAACGAAAAGAAAAAAAATGTTTTTAATACGAAGAAAAAAAAGTCAAATCAAAAAGTGCCTCAGTCGCGACGTTTCGACCTTAAAAGGTCTTCTTCAGGCAATTGAGGCACAATCAAACTGGTCTGGGTAGTGTCTGAAGTCTCTAAGAGCTGTTGGCCTTATGAGAGTCAAGCTAGAAATGAGCTCTCACCCTCCCTGCTTTTATACTCTCCTGCTCGAGCCCCTCCCTTCCCTGTTTCCAATGCTTATTTTCAGCAGTCTGTATTTTCTGTTTTACTTATAATTTGAACTTTGTTTTTAATTTATACTTATCAATTGATGTTTTATCTTTTTAAATTATTGTACCCCATGAATTTACCTTCTCTATTAAAATGTAATGATGCATTTTTTTAGTTTTGTTTTAATATTAATTTTTAATTTAAATAGTAGTCAATTTGAATATGTGATGTTAATGTAAAATGGTTAGGGTTAGAAAAAATAGGGTTGGGGATAGGATTAGGATTAGGGATAGGATTAGGGTTAGGGATAGGATAAGGTTTATGGATAGGGTTAGGATTAGGATTAGGATTAGGGTTAGGGTTAGGGATAGGATTACGAATAGGATTAGGGTTAGGATTAGGGTTAGGGATAAGATTAGGGGTTGGGGTTTTAAAAGGAGAACCAAGTACTGAGTCTATTGTGGAAGATGTGATGTGAATATATGGAAGTCCGTTTGTGTACATATGAAAAAACTAAATTAAATCCACTAATTATTAAATTGAGTCCTATAATTTAGTCCCATAGGTTCCCTTGTGTCTAATTTCCTAATCCAATTGATTTCCATTCTTTTCCTTTGCCCTTTTGTCCAAAGTGTGTTACTCTGAATGCCAGCCACTTTAAATGAATCCCAGCCATGAAATAAAAAATGTTTAACCAAAGGAGTGTGTGTCTGTTTCTTATTGATTATATTGTATTTGTGTTGTGTTATTCTGGTTAAAATAGAATTTCCAGTCTCCCCAATGTATTTCAGGCCACATTTATCACAAAAAATCATGTAAATGCAGTTTGATGTCTTCCAATTGAAATTTTGATGGATTTTAAACACCATTTTACTGTGCGTATTTTTAACAAATTTTAATTTTACAAATGTTTTATCATTTTTATTTACTTCCTGTATTGTTGTCAATTTTGCTCTGACTAAGTAGTCTTTTAAGTTTTTATTCTTCCTATATGCCGAAATGATATTGTGGTCATTGAGTAGTCCCGATTTATGAATTATGCTTTCAAAATTTCTTTTTGCCATCATATTTATTGTAAGTCCACTCTTCGAATAAGTTGTAATCAGCGGGATTAACTGAGTACATTGCCCTGACTGTTTTTGTATGGTTTTTAAACATCTTCGTAGGAATGATCGGGAATATCCCCTAGAACGTAAGGCAGTGAACAATGTTTTAACTGCTTCCCAAAAGTCTTGTGAGTTAGTGCAAATTCTTTTAAATCTGAGTAATTGGGATTTAATTAAGCCCCTAAATGTATGATTTGGATGATAACTTGTCTTGTGTAATAGTGCGTGGGTATCTGTTTGTTTGAAAAAAACTTTGATGTCTAGTGTGCTTGTTTTATTAAATGTTTCCCCTTTGAAAATTGTTGTGTCCAAAAAATCAATTGAATCTCTGTGATATATATGTTTGAGTCTGATTGAAGGATCATGTGAATCTAAAATTTTAACAAATTGTTGGAAATCCTCTGATGTGTGTGTCCAAACTCCAAAGATGTCATCCAGATATCTCAGATAAATGAGTGGTGTCAATTTACATTTTGCCATTGCTTTCCTTTCCCAGTCAGCCATAAAAATGTTGGCATATGCCGGTGCAAATCTTTTGCCCATTGCTGTACCTTTAATTTGTAAATAAAATTGATTATTGAATTCAAAGTCATTCCTGGTTAAGTTAATTTCTAACAATTTTAAGATTTCTGGGTCAGGTCTGTTGGGGTCTGGGTGCTTTAAAAATATTTCTTTCACAGCCTTAAGTCCAGCTCCAATGTCAATATTTGTGTATAAACTGTCTATGTCAATCGTGAACATGAATGAATTTTGTGGAATTTTTAGATTATTAATCAATTTGATGAAATGATATGTGTCTTTTATATAAGATGGATGAAGTGTAGATAGTGGATTCAAATAATGATCAATGTATTCTGCTGTATGATAGGTCTCGCTCTCACAATCCGAGACTATTGGACGGCCTGGTGGGATTTCAAAGGGGACCGTCCACTTTTCAGGTTCTTTATGTATCTTAGGTAGTATGTAAAATCTACGTGGTCTTGGGTTCCCTTCCCCCTGTAAGTATGTCATTTGTTTTTTGTTAATGAATTTTTTCTTATATAATTGAATAAGAATTTCTGTGATGATTGGGACCGTTTGTAAGTAGATAGGATTTTCTAATTTTTTATAATAATTTTTATCCTCCAATTGTCTATTGACCTCCTTAATGTATTGATCTCTTCCCAGAATTACTATAACACTACCTTTGTCTGCTGGTTTGATTACGATATGTTTGTTTTCCTGTAATTGTTTCAATGCCTGCTCTTCCTCATTTGTTAAATTTGAAAAATTATTGTTCGTTCTGAAATATTTCTTCATATCTTTGTCATCCTTTCTAATCAACGCTAGAATTTCGGGGGGCAATTTTTCATCCGGAGGTTCCCACTCAGATTTAGGTAGAAAATTGAGTATGTCGTTGTTATGACTGTTCTCAAAGTACAAGGATAGTTTTATTTTTCTATGATATGTTTGCAGGTCTAATTTTAATTGCTGTCTGTGTCCTTTATTAATCCCTATCGTTGGTATAAACGTCAAACCCTTTTCCAAAAGAGAGACTTGTGCCTTGGTGAGACAGAAATTTTTAGCCAAAATCATGACATTTTTTGGAACAGGTCCCCTAGTCCCCTCCTCAAAGAGGCTTGTGGGGATTATAAGTTTAAAAAGGAGACCCAATGATCCAACATGTTCCTTCCTGTTTCGTGCGTCCAATGAACACAATCAGTTCCCGTATGGAACTGTGCAGCTGGCAAAGCTGGAATAAATGGCATGTTCCTCACAATGTGGTCATTCAGCACCTTCATTGACTGTTGCTCAGCTGTTGGAAGTTTGTTGGAGTAGTTAACCACAGGGATCCATATTTCAGCATAAGGGAAACGTTTTTTTGCTTCCCTTACTGCAGCTTGCATTTGTTTGATTGCTGTTTCTCTGATCTTTTGACCCCTGCAGTTAATCCCAAAGGACAAGAGAACCTTTTCCACCATTATGCTGGATGTGGCCTTTGCCATGAGAGCCTGTGCGTGTCGAAAGTTGGCTCCGGGGTAACTATCAATCTGGAGGTCCTCGATGTAATATCCTGGGATTCTCGACAGATTGGAGTCCCCCAGTATTAGCCACCTTCTGTTTACGCTCAATTCCCACTCAATCATTTTTCGATTGGAGTTGGCATGGCGAGTAACAGCAGTCCTCCGAGTGTCCACAGTGGGAAGTGGTGGTATTTCCACATGTGAAGGTCCTGCTTGTGGTTCCTCCTCTTCCCTCTGATCATCATGATGGAGGGGGGAGGAGTTCAGGGATTCTGGATGCAACACAGGGCTTCTGTCGTTTTGCACCTCCAAATCCTCATCAAGCCAAAAAGGAGGGGGAGTTGGGCTGACTTCCCTTGTCTCAACCAGTGGGATCTGGGACTCCTCTGAGTCCGAACTGCTCTGGGAGTCCTCAGAATCTGATGTCTCTTCTGAGGATTCTATTTCCTGGTCTGCACGCTGACTCTGAGGGGAAGTCTGTGCCTCAGTAGATCTTACTTGTGGGGCCGCGGGTGGGCGAGGTGTTTGGACCCGTCTTTTCTGTGTGCGTTGCGGCAATGGAGACAAAGTAGGATGATGTGTGAGTGTTTGAACATCCTGCTCAGTTTGCTGTTGTGCATCTCTAGTTGAGGCAGAATGGGTCTCTGCCCTGGGCTCCCTGTTTGGAGGTTGAGATGTTTGCTGCTCTGCACTCTCATTGTTTGCCGCCACCCTTCCAGTGATTAAGGCTTCTGCATGTTCAATCACATCCTGTGTGATCCGTTGGAAGTTCCTATAAGCCCATCTTTTTGCAACTTGAAAGGCCTCCTTCCAATCTGCAGGAAGATTGCTGTGAATCTCCCTGAGCATGTTGTTCAGCTGCTGCTTGTAATGTTCCTCCAAAATCAGCAGCGTGTTGTAACCCCAATTTTTTGCATTTCCCACAATCAAATCAGTGGTAGCAGCTGTTGGGGTTGCTGGTTTAATCATGGATGCTAAAACATCCACCATGCGTGCGATCTGGCGTGGAGTTTGCTTTCCAGGTGCTGGAGAAACATTTTGCAGGTGATGAACCACCTTTATGATGGCATAAAGTCTGCGGATCAGCTGTCCCATAGCTGGATCAGCTGGTTCCCGTCTGACATTTCCTGCTCTTTCCTGGTGGGAACGTGGTGGCCAGAATCCTCTGTTCCTCACCACTGCTGCATAGGACCGAAATTGTGGTCCCTGGTACTGGTTACCACGAAAGGGAGGCACTGGCTGATTAGGTGGAAGGACAGGGCCCCACCTCCTTGCAGAGGCAGGGGGTGCACGGTCCATCCCCTCATGGAACCCAGCACCCTGCTCCCAGTGAGGCTGAAAGGCCTGGCGTGCGTCATTGCGACGGTTACGACGGGAGCCAACCAGCGTCCAGCCGCCGTCTGCCATGTTGTATTGTTGCCTTGGTTATTTTAATTTAATAAGTGTTGTGTGTATGTTGCGTTGTATAAATGATGTTAAATTGAATGAACTGAACTGAAAAAATAGTCAAATGGTTATTTTTAATTAAAACGAAAAGAAAAAAAATGTTTTTAATACGAAGAAAAAAAAGTCAAATCAAAAAGTGCCTCAGTCGCGACGTTTCGACCTTAAAAGGTCTTCTTCAGGCAATTGAGGCACAATCAAACTGGTCTGGGTAGTGTCTGAAGTCTCTAAGAGCTGTTGGCCTTATGAGAGTCAAGCTAGAAATGAGCTCTCACCCTCCCTGCTTTTATACTCTCCTGCTCGAGCCCCTCCCTTCCCTGTTTCCAATGCTTATTTTCAGCAGTCTGTATTTTCTGTTTTACTTATAATTTGAACTTTGTTTTTAATTTATACTTATCAATTGATGTTTTATCTTTTTAAATTATTGTACCCCATGAATTTACCTTCTCTATTAAAATGTAATGATGCATTTTTTTAGTTTTGTTTTAATATTAATTTTTAATTTAAATAGTAGTCAATTTGAATATGTGATGTTAATGTAAAATGGTTAGGGTTAGAAAAAATAGGGTTGGGGATAGGATTAGGATTAGGGATAGGATTAGGGTTAGGGATAGGATAAGGTTTATGGATAGGGTTAGGATTAGGATTAGGATTAGGGTTAGGGTTAGGGATAGGATTACGAATAGGATTAGGGTTAGGATTAGGGTTAGGGATAAGATTAGGGGTTGGGGTTTTAAAAGGAGAACCAAGTACTGAGTCTATTGTGGAAGATGTGATGTGAATATATGGAAGTCCGTTTGTGTACATATGAAAAAACTAAATTAAATCCACTAATTATTAAATTGAGTCCTATAATTTAGTCCCATAGGTTCCCTTGTGTCTAATTTCCTAATCCAATTGATTTCCATTCTTTTCCTTTGCCCTTTTGTCCAAAGTGTGTTACTCTGAATGCCAGCCACTTTAAATGAATCCCAGCCATGAAATAAAAAATGTTTAACCAAAGGAGTGTGTGTCTGTTTCTTATTGATTATATTGTATTTGTGTTGTGTTATTCTGGTTAAAATAGAATTTCCAGTCTCCCCAATGTATTTCAGGCCACATTTATCACAAAAAATCATGTAAATGCAGTTTGATGTCTTCCAATTGAAATTTTGATGGATTTTAAACACCATTTTACTGTGCGTATTTTTAACAAATTTTAATTTTACAAATGTTTTATCATTTTTATTTACTTCCTGTATTGTTGTCAATTTTGCTCTGACTAAGTAGTCTTTTAAGTTTTTATTCTTCCTATATGCCGAAATGATATTGTGGTCATTGAGTAGTCCCGATTTATGAATTATGCTTTCAAAATTTCTTTTTGCCATCATATTTATTGTAAGTCCACTCTTCGAATAAGTTGTAATCAGCGGGATTAACTGAGTACATTGCCCTGACTGTTTTTGTATGGTTTTTAAACATCTTCGTAGGAATGATCGGGAATATCCCCTAGAACGTAAGGCAGTGAACAATGTTTTAACTGCTTCCCAAAAGTCTTGTGAGTTAGTGCAAATTCTTTTAAATCTGAGTAATTGGGATTTAATTAAGCCCCTAAATGTATGATTTGGATGATAACTTGTCTTGTGTAATAGTGCGTGGGTATCTGTTTGTTTGAAAAAAACTTTGATGTCTAGTGTGCTTGTTTTATTAAATGTTTCCCCTTTGAAAATTGTTGTGTCCAAAAAATCAATTGAATCTCTGTGATATATATGTTTGAGTCTGATTGAAGGATCATGTGAATCTAAAATTTTAACAAATTGTTGGAAATCCTCTGATGTGTGTGTCCAAACTCCAAAGATGTCATCCAGATATCTCAGATAAATGAGTGGTGTCAATTTACATTTTGCCATTGCTTTCCTTTCCCAGTCAGCCATAAAAATGTTGGCATATGCCGGTGCAAATCTTTTGCCCATTGCTGTACCTTTAATTTGTAAATAAAATTGATTATTGAATTCAAAGTCATTCCTGGTTAAGTTAATTTCTAACAATTTTAAGATTTCTGGGTCAGGTCTGTTGGGGTCTGGGTGCTTTAAAAATATTTCTTTCACAGCCTTAAGTCCAGCTCCAATGTCAATATTTGTGTATAAACTGTCTATGTCAATCGTGAACATGAATGAATTTTGTGGAATTTTTAGATTATTAATCAATTTGATGAAATGATATGTGTCTTTTATATAAGATGGATGAAGTGTAGATAGTGGATTCAAATAATGATCAATGTATTCTGCTGTATGATAGGTCTCGCTCTCACAATCCGAGACTATTGGACGGCCTGGTGGGATTTCAAAGGGGACCGTCCACTTTTCAGGTTCTTTATGTATCTTAGGTAGTATGTAAAATCTACGTGGTCTTGGGTTCCCTTCCCCCTGTAAGTATGTCATTTGTTTTTTGTTAATGAATTTTTTCTTATATAATTGAATAAGAATTTCTGTGATGATTGGGACCGTTTGTAAGTAGATAGGATTTTCTAATTTTTTATAATAATTTTTATCCTCCAATTGTCTATTGACCTCCTTAATGTATTGATCTCTTCCCAGAATTACTATAACACTACCTTTGTCTGCTGGTTTGATTACGATATGTTTGTTTTCCTGTAATTGTTTCAATGCCTGCTCTTCCTCATTTGTTAAATTTGAAAAATTATTGTTCGTTCTGAAATATTTCTTCATATCTTTGTCATCCTTTCTAATCAACGCTAGAATTTCGGGGGGCAATTTTTCATCCGGAGGTTCCCACTCAGATTTAGGTAGAAAATTGAGTATGTCGTTGTTATGACTGTTCTCAAAGTACAAGGATAGTTTTATTTTTCTATGATATGTTTGCAGGTCTAATTTTAATTGCTGTCTGTGTCCTTTATTAATCCCTATCGTTGGTATAAACGTCAAACCCTTTTCCAAAAGAGAGACTTGTGCCTTGGTGAGACAGAAATTTTTAGCCAAAATCATGACATTTTTTGGAACAGGTCCCCTAGTCCCCTCCTCAAAGAGGCTTGTGGGGATTATAAGTTTAAAAAGGAGACCCAATGATCCAACATGTTCCTTCCTGTTTCGTGCGTCCAATGAACACAATCAGTTCCCGTATGGAACTGTGCAGCTGGCAAAGCTGGAATAAATGGCATGTTCCTCACAATGTGGTCATTCAGCACCTTCATTGACTGTTGCTCAGCTGTTGGAAGTTTGTTGGAGTAGTTAACCACAGGGATCCATATTTCAGCATAAGGGAAACGTTTTTTTGCTTCCCTTACTGCAGCTTGCATTTGTTTGATTGCTGTTTCTCTGATCTTTTGACCCCTGCAGTTAATCCCAAAGGACAAGAGAACCTTTTCCACCATTATGCTGGATGTGGCCTTTGCCATGAGAGCCTGTGCGTGTCGAAAGTTGGCTCCGGGGTAACTATCAATCTGGAGGTCCTCGATGTAATATCCTGGGATTCTCGACAGATTGGAGTCCCCCAGTATTAGCCACCTTCTGTTTACGCTCAATTCCCACTCAATCATTTTTCGATTGGAGTTGGCATGGCGAGTAACAGCAGTCCTCCGAGTGTCCACAGTGGGAAGTGGTGGTATTTCCACATGTGAAGGTCCTGCTTGTGGTTCCTCCTCTTCCCTCTGATCATCATGATGGAGGGGGGAGGAGTTCAGGGATTCTGGATGCAACACAGGGCTTCTGTCGTTTTGCACCTCCAAATCCTCATCAAGCCAAAAAGGAGGGGGAGTTGGGCTGACTTCCCTTGTCTCAACCAGTGGGATCTGGGACTCCTCTGAGTCCGAACTGCTCTGGGAGTCCTCAGAATCTGATGTCTCTTCTGAGGATTCTATTTCCTGGTCTGCACGCTGACTCTGAGGGGAAGTCTGTGCCTCAGTAGATCTTACTTGTGGGGCCGCGGGTGGGCGAGGTGTTTGGACCCGTCTTTTCTGTGTGCGTTGCGGCAATGGAGACAAAGTAGGATGATGTGTGAGTGTTTGAACATCCTGCTCAGTTTGCTGTTGTGCATCTCTAGTTGAGGCAGAATGGGTCTCTGCCCTGGGCTCCCTGTTTGGAGGTTGAGATGTTTGCTGCTCTGCACTCTCATTGTTTGCCGCCACCCTTCCAGTGATTAAGGCTTCTGCATGTTCAATCACATCCTGTGTGATCCGTTGGAAGTTCCTATAAGCCCATCTTTTTGCAACTTGAAAGGCCTCCTTCCAATCTGCAGGAAGATTGCTGTGAATCTCCCTGAGCATGTTGTTCAGCTGCTGCTTGTAATGTTCCTCCAAAATCAGCAGCGTGTTGTAACCCCAATTTTTTGCATTTCCCACAATCAAATCAGTGGTAGCAGCTGTTGGGGTTGCTGGTTTAATCATGGATGCTAAAACATCCACCATGCGTGCGATCTGGCGTGGAGTTTGCTTTCCAGGTGCTGGAGAAACATTTTGCAGGTGATGAACCACCTTTATGATGGCATAAAGTCTGCGGATCAGCTGTCCCATAGCTGGATCAGCTGGTTCCCGTCTGACATTTCCTGCTCTTTCCTGGTGGGAACGTGGTGGCCAGAATCCTCTGTTCCTCACCACTGCTGCATAGGACCGAAATTGTGGTCCCTGGTACTGGTTACCACGAAAGGGAGGCACTGGCTGATTAGGTGGAAGGACAGGGCCCCACCTCCTTGCAGAGGCAGGGGGTGCACGGTCCATCCCCTCATGGAACCCAGCACCCTGCTCCCAGTGAGGCTGAAAGGCCTGGCGTGCGTCATTGCGACGGTTACGACGGGAGCCAACCAGCGTCCAGCCGCCGTCTGCCATGTTGTATTGTTGCCTTGGTTATTTTAATTTAATAAGTGTTGTGTGTATGTTGCGTTGTATAAATGATGTTAAATTGAATGAACTGAACTGAAAAAATAGTCAAATGGTTATTTTTAATTAAAACGAAAAGAAAAAAAATGTTTTTAATACGAAGAAAAAAAAGTCAAATCAAAAAGTGCCTCAGTCGCGACGTTTCGACCTTAAAAGGTCTTCTTCAGGCAATTGAGGCACAATCAAACTGGTCTGGGTAGTGTCTGAAGTCTCTAAGAGCTGTTGGCCTTATGAGAGTCAAGCTAGAAATGAGCTCTCACCCTCCCTGCTTTTATACTCTCCTGCTCGAGCCCCTCCCTTCCCTGTTTCCAATGCTTATTTTCAGCAGTCTGTATTTTCTGTTTTACTTATAATTTGAACTTTGTTTTTAATTTATACTTATCAATTGATGTTTTATCTTTTTAAATTATTGTACCCCATGAATTTACCTTCTCTATTAAAATGTAATGATGCATTTTTTTAGTTTTGTTTTAATATTAATTTTTAATTTAAATAGTAGTCAATTTGAATATGTGATGTTAATGTAAAATGGTTAGGGTTAGAAAAAATAGGGTTGGGGATAGGATTAGGATTAGGGATAGGATTAGGGTTAGGGATAGGATAAGGTTTATGGATAGGGTTAGGATTAGGATTAGGATTAGGGTTAGGGTTAGGGATAGGATTACGAATAGGATTAGGGTTAGGATTAGGGTTAGGGATAAGATTAGGGGTTGGGGTTTTAAAAGGAGAACCAAGTACTGAGTCTATTGTGGAAGATGTGATGTGAATATATGGAAGTCCGTTTGTGTACATATGAAAAAACTAAATTAAATCCACTAATTATTAAATTGAGTCCTATAATTTAGTCCCATAGGTTCCCTTGTGTCTAATTTCCTAATCCAATTGATTTCCATTCTTTTCCTTTGCCCTTTTGTCCAAAGTGTGTTACTCTGAATGCCAGCCACTTTAAATGAATCCCAGCCATGAAATAAAAAATGTTTAACCAAAGGAGTGTGTGTCTGTTTCTTATTGATTATATTGTATTTGTGTTGTGTTATTCTGGTTAAAATAGAATTTCCAGTCTCCCCAATGTATTTCAGGCCACATTTATCACAAAAAATCATGTAAATGCAGTTTGATGTCTTCCAATTGAAATTTTGATGGATTTTAAACACCATTTTACTGTGCGTATTTTTAACAAATTTTAATTTTACAAATGTTTTATCATTTTTATTTACTTCCTGTATTGTTGTCAATTTTGCTCTGACTAAGTAGTCTTTTAAGTTTTTATTCTTCCTATATGCCGAAATGATATTGTGGTCATTGAGTAGTCCCGATTTATGAATTATGCTTTCAAAATTTCTTTTTGCCATCATATTTATTGTAAGTCCACTCTTCGAATAAGTTGTAATCAGCGGGATTAACTGAGTACATTGCCCTGACTGTTTTTGTATGGTTTTTAAACATCTTCGTAGGAATGATCGGGAATATCCCCTAGAACGTAAGGCAGTGAACAATGTTTTAACTGCTTCCCAAAAGTCTTGTGAGTTAGTGCAAATTCTTTTAAATCTGAGTAATTGGGATTTAATTAAGCCCCTAAATGTATGATTTGGATGATAACTTGTCTTGTGTAATAGTGCGTGGGTATCTGTTTGTTTGAAAAAAACTTTGATGTCTAGTGTGCTTGTTTTATTAAATGTTTCCCCTTTGAAAATTGTTGTGTCCAAAAAATCAATTGAATCTCTGTGATATATATGTTTGAGTCTGATTGAAGGATCATGTGAATCTAAAATTTTAACAAATTGTTGGAAATCCTCTGATGTGTGTGTCCAAACTCCAAAGATGTCATCCAGATATCTCAGATAAATGAGTGGTGTCAATTTACATTTTGCCATTGCTTTCCTTTCCCAGTCAGCCATAAAAATGTTGGCATATGCCGGTGCAAATCTTTTGCCCATTGCTGTACCTTTAATTTGTAAATAAAATTGATTATTGAATTCAAAGTCATTCCTGGTTAAGTTAATTTCTAACAATTTTAAGATTTCTGGGTCAGGTCTGTTGGGGTCTGGGTGCTTTAAAAATATTTCTTTCACAGCCTTAAGTCCAGCTCCAATGTCAATATTTGTGTATAAACTGTCTATGTCAATCGTGAACATGAATGAATTTTGTGGAATTTTTAGATTATTAATCAATTTGATGAAATGATATGTGTCTTTTATATAAGATGGATGAAGTGTAGATAGTGGATTCAAATAATGATCAATGTATTCTGCTGTATGATAGGTCTCGCTCTCACAATCCGAGACTATTGGACGGCCTGGTGGGATTTCAAAGGGGACCGTCCACTTTTCAGGTTCTTTATGTATCTTAGGTAGTATGTAAAATCTACGTGGTCTTGGGTTCCCTTCCCCCTGTAAGTATGTCATTTGTTTTTTGTTAATGAATTTTTTCTTATATAATTGAATAAGAATTTCTGTGATGATTGGGACCGTTTGTAAGTAGATAGGATTTTCTAATTTTTTATAATAATTTTTATCCTCCAATTGTCTATTGACCTCCTTAATGTATTGATCTCTTCCCAGAATTACTATAACACTACCTTTGTCTGCTGGTTTGATTACGATATGTTTGTTTTCCTGTAATTGTTTCAATGCCTGCTCTTCCTCATTTGTTAAATTTGAAAAATTATTGTTCGTTCTGAAATATTTCTTCATATCTTTGTCATCCTTTCTAATCAACGCTAGAATTTCGGGGGGCAATTTTTCATCCGGAGGTTCCCACTCAGATTTAGGTAGAAAATTGAGTATGTCGTTGTTATGACTGTTCTCAAAGTACAAGGATAGTTTTATTTTTCTATGATATGTTTGCAGGTCTAATTTTAATTGCTGTCTGTGTCCTTTATTAATCCCTATCGTTGGTATAAACGTCAAACCCTTTTCCAAAAGAGAGACTTGTGCCTTGGTGAGACAGAAATTTTTAGCCAAAATCATGACATTTTTTGGAACAGGTCCCCTAGTCCCCTCCTCAAAGAGGCTTGTGGGGATTATAAGTTTAAAAAGGAGACCCAATGATCCAACATGTTCCTTCCTGTTTCGTGCGTCCAATGAACACAATCAGTTCCCGTATGGAACTGTGCAGCTGGCAAAGCTGGAATAAATGGCATGTTCCTCACAATGTGGTCATTCAGCACCTTCATTGACTGTTGCTCAGCTGTTGGAAGTTTGTTGGAGTAGTTAACCACAGGGATCCATATTTCAGCATAAGGGAAACGTTTTTTTGCTTCCCTTACTGCAGCTTGCATTTGTTTGATTGCTGTTTCTCTGATCTTTTGACCCCTGCAGTTAATCCCAAAGGACAAGAGAACCTTTTCCACCATTATGCTGGATGTGGCCTTTGCCATGAGAGCCTGTGCGTGTCGAAAGTTGGCTCCGGGGTAACTATCAATCTGGAGGTCCTCGATGTAATATCCTGGGATTCTCGACAGATTGGAGTCCCCCAGTATTAGCCACCTTCTGTTTACGCTCAATTCCCACTCAATCATTTTTCGATTGGAGTTGGCATGGCGAGTAACAGCAGTCCTCCGAGTGTCCACAGTGGGAAGTGGTGGTATTTCCACATGTGAAGGTCCTGCTTGTGGTTCCTCCTCTTCCCTCTGATCATCATGATGGAGGGGGGAGGAGTTCAGGGATTCTGGATGCAACACAGGGCTTCTGTCGTTTTGCACCTCCAAATCCTCATCAAGCCAAAAAGGAGGGGGAGTTGGGCTGACTTCCCTTGTCTCAACCAGTGGGATCTGGGACTCCTCTGAGTCCGAACTGCTCTGGGAGTCCTCAGAATCTGATGTCTCTTCTGAGGATTCTATTTCCTGGTCTGCACGCTGACTCTGAGGGGAAGTCTGTGCCTCAGTAGATCTTACTTGTGGGGCCGCGGGTGGGCGAGGTGTTTGGACCCGTCTTTTCTGTGTGCGTTGCGGCAATGGAGACAAAGTAGGATGATGTGTGAGTGTTTGAACATCCTGCTCAGTTTGCTGTTGTGCATCTCTAGTTGAGGCAGAATGGGTCTCTGCCCTGGGCTCCCTGTTTGGAGGTTGAGATGTTTGCTGCTCTGCACTCTCATTGTTTGCCGCCACCCTTCCAGTGATTAAGGCTTCTGCATGTTCAATCACATCCTGTGTGATCCGTTGGAAGTTCCTATAAGCCCATCTTTTTGCAACTTGAAAGGCCTCCTTCCAATCTGCAGGAAGATTGCTGTGAATCTCCCTGAGCATGTTGTTCAGCTGCTGCTTGTAATGTTCCTCCAAAATCAGCAGCGTGTTGTAACCCCAATTTTTTGCATTTCCCACAATCAAATCAGTGGTAGCAGCTGTTGGGGTTGCTGGTTTAATCATGGATGCTAAAACATCCACCATGCGTGCGATCTGGCGTGGAGTTTGCTTTCCAGGTGCTGGAGAAACATTTTGCAGGTGATGAACCACCTTTATGATGGCATAAAGTCTGCGGATCAGCTGTCCCATAGCTGGATCAGCTGGTTCCCGTCTGACATTTCCTGCTCTTTCCTGGTGGGAACGTGGTGGCCAGAATCCTCTGTTCCTCACCACTGCTGCATAGGACCGAAATTGTGGTCCCTGGTACTGGTTACCACGAAAGGGAGGCACTGGCTGATTAGGTGGAAGGACAGGGCCCCACCTCCTTGCAGAGGCAGGGGGTGCACGGTCCATCCCCTCATGGAACCCAGCACCCTGCTCCCAGTGAGGCTGAAAGGCCTGGCGTGCGTCATTGCGACGGTTACGACGGGAGCCAACCAGCGTCCAGCCGCCGTCTGCCATGTTGTATTGTTGCCTTGGTTATTTTAATTTAATAAGTGTTGTGTGTATGTTGCGTTGTATAAATGATGTTAAATTGAATGAACTGAACTGAAAAAATAGTCAAATGGTTATTTTTAATTAAAACGAAAAGAAAAAAAATGTTTTTAATACGAAGAAAAAAAAGTCAAATCAAAAAGTGCCTCAGTCGCGACGTTTCGACCTTAAAAGGTCTTCTTCAGGCAATTGAGGCACAATCAAACTGGTCTGGGTAGTGTCTGAAGTCTCTAAGAGCTGTTGGCCTTATGAGAGTCAAGCTAGAAATGAGCTCTCACCCTCCCTGCTTTTATACTCTCCTGCTCGAGCCCCTCCCTTCCCTGTTTCCAATGCTTATTTTCAGCAGTCTGTATTTTCTGTTTTACTTATAATTTGAACTTTGTTTTTAATTTATACTTATCAATTGATGTTTTATCTTTTTAAATTATTGTACCCCATGAATTTACCTTCTCTATTAAAATGTAATGATGCATTTTTTTAGTTTTGTTTTAATATTAATTTTTAATTTAAATAGTAGTCAATTTGAATATGTGATGTTAATGTAAAATGGTTAGGGTTAGAAAAAATAGGGTTGGGGATAGGATTAGGATTAGGGATAGGATTAGGGTTAGGGATAGGATAAGGTTTATGGATAGGGTTAGGATTAGGATTAGGATTAGGGTTAGGGTTAGGGATAGGATTACGAATAGGATTAGGGTTAGGATTAGGGTTAGGGATAAGATTAGGGGTTGGGGTTTTAAAAGGAGAACCAAGTACTGAGTCTATTGTGGAAGATGTGATGTGAATATATGGAAGTCCGTTTGTGTACATATGAAAAAACTAAATTAAATCCACTAATTATTAAATTGAGTCCTATAATTTAGTCCCATAGGTTCCCTTGTGTCTAATTTCCTAATCCAATTGATTTCCATTCTTTTCCTTTGCCCTTTTGTCCAAAGTGTGTTACTCTGAATGCCAGCCACTTTAAATGAATCCCAGCCATGAAATAAAAAATGTTTAACCAAAGGAGTGTGTGTCTGTTTCTTATTGATTATATTGTATTTGTGTTGTGTTATTCTGGTTAAAATAGAATTTCCAGTCTCCCCAATGTATTTCAGGCCACATTTATCACAAAAAATCATGTAAATGCAGTTTGATGTCTTCCAATTGAAATTTTGATGGATTTTAAACACCATTTTACTGTGCGTATTTTTAACAAATTTTAATTTTACAAATGTTTTATCATTTTTATTTACTTCCTGTATTGTTGTCAATTTTGCTCTGACTAAGTAGTCTTTTAAGTTTTTATTCTTCCTATATGCCGAAATGATATTGTGGTCATTGAGTAGTCCCGATTTATGAATTATGCTTTCAAAATTTCTTTTTGCCATCATATTTATTGTAAGTCCACTCTTCGAATAAGTTGTAATCAGCGGGATTAACTGAGTACATTGCCCTGACTGTTTTTGTATGGTTTTTAAACATCTTCGTAGGAATGATCGGGAATATCCCCTAGAACGTAAGGCAGTGAACAATGTTTTAACTGCTTCCCAAAAGTCTTGTGAGTTAGTGCAAATTCTTTTAAATCTGAGTAATTGGGATTTAATTAAGCCCCTAAATGTATGATTTGGATGATAACTTGTCTTGTGTAATAGTGCGTGGGTATCTGTTTGTTTGAAAAAAACTTTGATGTCTAGTGTGCTTGTTTTATTAAATGTTTCCCCTTTGAAAATTGTTGTGTCCAAAAAATCAATTGAATCTCTGTGATATATATGTTTGAGTCTGATTGAAGGATCATGTGAATCTAAAATTTTAACAAATTGTTGGAAATCCTCTGATGTGTGTGTCCAAACTCCAAAGATGTCATCCAGATATCTCAGATAAATGAGTGGTGTCAATTTACATTTTGCCATTGCTTTCCTTTCCCAGTCAGCCATAAAAATGTTGGCATATGCCGGTGCAAATCTTTTGCCCATTGCTGTACCTTTAATTTGTAAATAAAATTGATTATTGAATTCAAAGTCATTCCTGGTTAAGTTAATTTCTAACAATTTTAAGATTTCTGGGTCAGGTCTGTTGGGGTCTGGGTGCTTTAAAAATATTTCTTTCACAGCCTTAAGTCCAGCTCCAATGTCAATATTTGTGTATAAACTGTCTATGTCAATCGTGAACATGAATGAATTTTGTGGAATTTTTAGATTATTAATCAATTTGATGAAATGATATGTGTCTTTTATATAAGATGGATGAAGTGTAGATAGTGGATTCAAATAATGATCAATGTATTCTGCTGTATGATAGGTCTCGCTCTCACAATCCGAGACTATTGGACGGCCTGGTGGGATTTCAAAGGGGACCGTCCACTTTTCAGGTTCTTTATGTATCTTAGGTAGTATGTAAAATCTACGTGGTCTTGGGTTCCCTTCCCCCTGTAAGTATGTCATTTGTTTTTTGTTAATGAATTTTTTCTTATATAATTGAATAAGAATTTCTGTGATGATTGGGACCGTTTGTAAGTAGATAGGATTTTCTAATTTTTTATAATAATTTTTATCCTCCAATTGTCTATTGACCTCCTTAATGTATTGATCTCTTCCCAGAATTACTATAACACTACCTTTGTCTGCTGGTTTGATTACGATATGTTTGTTTTCCTGTAATTGTTTCAATGCCTGCTCTTCCTCATTTGTTAAATTTGAAAAATTATTGTTCGTTCTGAAATATTTCTTCATATCTTTGTCATCCTTTCTAATCAACGCTAGAATTTCGGGGGGCAATTTTTCATCCGGAGGTTCCCACTCAGATTTAGGTAGAAAATTGAGTATGTCGTTGTTATGACTGTTCTCAAAGTACAAGGATAGTTTTATTTTTCTATGATATGTTTGCAGGTCTAATTTTAATTGCTGTCTGTGTCCTTTATTAATCCCTATCGTTGGTATAAACGTCAAACCCTTTTCCAAAAGAGAGACTTGTGCCTTGGTGAGACAGAAATTTTTAGCCAAAATCATGACATTTTTTGGAACAGGTCCCCTAGTCCCCTCCTCAAAGAGGCTTGTGGGGATTATAAGTTTAAAAAGGAGACCCAATGATCCAACATGTTCCTTCCTGTTTCGTGCGTCCAATGAACACAATCAGTTCCCGTATGGAACTGTGCAGCTGGCAAAGCTGGAATAAATGGCATGTTCCTCACAATGTGGTCATTCAGCACCTTCATTGACTGTTGCTCAGCTGTTGGAAGTTTGTTGGAGTAGTTAACCACAGGGATCCATATTTCAGCATAAGGGAAACGTTTTTTTGCTTCCCTTACTGCAGCTTGCATTTGTTTGATTGCTGTTTCTCTGATCTTTTGACCCCTGCAGTTAATCCCAAAGGACAAGAGAACCTTTTCCACCATTATGCTGGATGTGGCCTTTGCCATGAGAGCCTGTGCGTGTCGAAAGTTGGCTCCGGGGTAACTATCAATCTGGAGGTCCTCGATGTAATATCCTGGGATTCTCGACAGATTGGAGTCCCCCAGTATTAGCCACCTTCTGTTTACGCTCAATTCCCACTCAATCATTTTTCGATTGGAGTTGGCATGGCGAGTAACAGCAGTCCTCCGAGTGTCCACAGTGGGAAGTGGTGGTATTTCCACATGTGAAGGTCCTGCTTGTGGTTCCTCCTCTTCCCTCTGATCATCATGATGGAGGGGGGAGGAGTTCAGGGATTCTGGATGCAACACAGGGCTTCTGTCGTTTTGCACCTCCAAATCCTCATCAAGCCAAAAAGGAGGGGGAGTTGGGCTGACTTCCCTTGTCTCAACCAGTGGGATCTGGGACTCCTCTGAGTCCGAACTGCTCTGGGAGTCCTCAGAATCTGATGTCTCTTCTGAGGATTCTATTTCCTGGTCTGCACGCTGACTCTGAGGGGAAGTCTGTGCCTCAGTAGATCTTACTTGTGGGGCCGCGGGTGGGCGAGGTGTTTGGACCCGTCTTTTCTGTGTGCGTTGCGGCAATGGAGACAAAGTAGGATGATGTGTGAGTGTTTGAACATCCTGCTCAGTTTGCTGTTGTGCATCTCTAGTTGAGGCAGAATGGGTCTCTGCCCTGGGCTCCCTGTTTGGAGGTTGAGATGTTTGCTGCTCTGCACTCTCATTGTTTGCCGCCACCCTTCCAGTGATTAAGGCTTCTGCATGTTCAATCACATCCTGTGTGATCCGTTGGAAGTTCCTATAAGCCCATCTTTTTGCAACTTGAAAGGCCTCCTTCCAATCTGCAGGAAGATTGCTGTGAATCTCCCTGAGCATGTTGTTCAGCTGCTGCTTGTAATGTTCCTCCAAAATCAGCAGCGTGTTGTAACCCCAATTTTTTGCATTTCCCACAATCAAATCAGTGGTAGCAGCTGTTGGGGTTGCTGGTTTAATCATGGATGCTAAAACATCCACCATGCGTGCGATCTGGCGTGGAGTTTGCTTTCCAGGTGCTGGAGAAACATTTTGCAGGTGATGAACCACCTTTATGATGGCATAAAGTCTGCGGATCAGCTGTCCCATAGCTGGATCAGCTGGTTCCCGTCTGACATTTCCTGCTCTTTCCTGGTGGGAACGTGGTGGCCAGAATCCTCTGTTCCTCACCACTGCTGCATAGGACCGAAATTGTGGTCCCTGGTACTGGTTACCACGAAAGGGAGGCACTGGCTGATTAGGTGGAAGGACAGGGCCCCACCTCCTTGCAGAGGCAGGGGGTGCACGGTCCATCCCCTCATGGAACCCAGCACCCTGCTCCCAGTGAGGCTGAAAGGCCTGGCGTGCGTCATTGCGACGGTTACGACGGGAGCCAACCAGCGTCCAGCCGCCGTCTGCCATGTTGTATTGTTGCCTTGGTTATTTTAATTTAATAAGTGTTGTGTGTATGTTGCGTTGTATAAATGATGTTAAATTGAATGAACTGAACTGAAAAAATAGTCAAATGGTTATTTTTAATTAAAACGAAAAGAAAAAAAATGTTTTTAATACGAAGAAAAAAAAGTCAAATCAAAAAGTGCCTCAGTCGCGACGTTTCGACCTTAAAAGGTCTTCTTCAGGCAATTGAGGCACAATCAAACTGGTCTGGGTAGTGTCTGAAGTCTCTAAGAGCTGTTGGCCTTATGAGAGTCAAGCTAGAAATGAGCTCTCACCCTCCCTGCTTTTATACTCTCCTGCTCGAGCCCCTCCCTTCCCTGTTTCCAATGCTTATTTTCAGCAGTCTGTATTTTCTGTTTTACTTATAATTTGAACTTTGTTTTTAATTTATACTTATCAATTGATGTTTTATCTTTTTAAATTATTGTACCCCATGAATTTACCTTCTCTATTAAAATGTAATGATGCATTTTTTTAGTTTTGTTTTAATATTAATTTTTAATTTAAATAGTAGTCAATTTGAATATGTGATGTTAATGTAAAATGGTTAGGGTTAGAAAAAATAGGGTTGGGGATAGGATTAGGATTAGGGATAGGATTAGGGTTAGGGATAGGATAAGGTTTATGGATAGGGTTAGGATTAGGATTAGGATTAGGGTTAGGGTTAGGGATAGGATTACGAATAGGATTAGGGTTAGGATTAGGGTTAGGGATAAGATTAGGGGTTGGGGTTTTAAAAGGAGAACCAAGTACTGAGTCTATTGTGGAAGATGTGATGTGAATATATGGAAGTCCGTTTGTGTACATATGAAAAAACTAAATTAAATCCACTAATTATTAAATTGAGTCCTATAATTTAGTCCCATAGGTTCCCTTGTGTCTAATTTCCTAATCCAATTGATTTCCATTCTTTTCCTTTGCCCTTTTGTCCAAAGTGTGTTACTCTGAATGCCAGCCACTTTAAATGAATCCCAGCCATGAAATAAAAAATGTTTAACCAAAGGAGTGTGTGTCTGTTTCTTATTGATTATATTGTATTTGTGTTGTGTTATTCTGGTTAAAATAGAATTTCCAGTCTCCCCAATGTATTTCAGGCCACATTTATCACAAAAAATCATGTAAATGCAGTTTGATGTCTTCCAATTGAAATTTTGATGGATTTTAAACACCATTTTACTGTGCGTATTTTTAACAAATTTTAATTTTACAAATGTTTTATCATTTTTATTTACTTCCTGTATTGTTGTCAATTTTGCTCTGACTAAGTAGTCTTTTAAGTTTTTATTCTTCCTATATGCCGAAATGATATTGTGGTCATTGAGTAGTCCCGATTTATGAATTATGCTTTCAAAATTTCTTTTTGCCATCATATTTATTGTAAGTCCACTCTTCGAATAAGTTGTAATCAGCGGGATTAACTGAGTACATTGCCCTGACTGTTTTTGTATGGTTTTTAAACATCTTCGTAGGAATGATCGGGAATATCCCCTAGAACGTAAGGCAGTGAACAATGTTTTAACTGCTTCCCAAAAGTCTTGTGAGTTAGTGCAAATTCTTTTAAATCTGAGTAATTGGGATTTAATTAAGCCCCTAAATGTATGATTTGGATGATAACTTGTCTTGTGTAATAGTGCGTGGGTATCTGTTTGTTTGAAAAAAACTTTGATGTCTAGTGTGCTTGTTTTATTAAATGTTTCCCCTTTGAAAATTGTTGTGTCCAAAAAATCAATTGAATCTCTGTGATATATATGTTTGAGTCTGATTGAAGGATCATGTGAATCTAAAATTTTAACAAATTGTTGGAAATCCTCTGATGTGTGTGTCCAAACTCCAAAGATGTCATCCAGATATCTCAGATAAATGAGTGGTGTCAATTTACATTTTGCCATTGCTTTCCTTTCCCAGTCAGCCATAAAAATGTTGGCATATGCCGGTGCAAATCTTTTGCCCATTGCTGTACCTTTAATTTGTAAATAAAATTGATTATTGAATTCAAAGTCATTCCTGGTTAAGTTAATTTCTAACAATTTTAAGATTTCTGGGTCAGGTCTGTTGGGGTCTGGGTGCTTTAAAAATATTTCTTTCACAGCCTTAAGTCCAGCTCCAATGTCAATATTTGTGTATAAACTGTCTATGTCAATCGTGAACATGAATGAATTTTGTGGAATTTTTAGATTATTAATCAATTTGATGAAATGATATGTGTCTTTTATATAAGATGGATGAAGTGTAGATAGTGGATTCAAATAATGATCAATGTATTCTGCTGTATGATAGGTCTCGCTCTCACAATCCGAGACTATTGGACGGCCTGGTGGGATTTCAAAGGGGACCGTCCACTTTTCAGGTTCTTTATGTATCTTAGGTAGTATGTAAAATCTACGTGGTCTTGGGTTCCCTTCCCCCTGTAAGTATGTCATTTGTTTTTTGTTAATGAATTTTTTCTTATATAATTGAATAAGAATTTCTGTGATGATTGGGACCGTTTGTAAGTAGATAGGATTTTCTAATTTTTTATAATAATTTTTATCCTCCAATTGTCTATTGACCTCCTTAATGTATTGATCTCTTCCCAGAATTACTATAACACTACCTTTGTCTGCTGGTTTGATTACGATATGTTTGTTTTCCTGTAATTGTTTCAATGCCTGCTCTTCCTCATTTGTTAAATTTGAAAAATTATTGTTCGTTCTGAAATATTTCTTCATATCTTTGTCATCCTTTCTAATCAACGCTAGAATTTCGGGGGGCAATTTTTCATCCGGAGGTTCCCACTCAGATTTAGGTAGAAAATTGAGTATGTCGTTGTTATGACTGTTCTCAAAGTACAAGGATAGTTTTATTTTTCTATGATATGTTTGCAGGTCTAATTTTAATTGCTGTCTGTGTCCTTTATTAATCCCTATCGTTGGTATAAACGTCAAACCCTTTTCCAAAAGAGAGACTTGTGCCTTGGTGAGACAGAAATTTTTAGCCAAAATCATGACATTTTTTGGAACAGGTCCCCTAGTCCCCTCCTCAAAGAGGCTTGTGGGGATTATAAGTTTAAAAAGGAGACCCAATGATCCAACATGTTCCTTCCTGTTTCGTGCGTCCAATGAACACAATCAGTTCCCGTATGGAACTGTGCAGCTGGCAAAGCTGGAATAAATGGCATGTTCCTCACAATGTGGTCATTCAGCACCTTCATTGACTGTTGCTCAGCTGTTGGAAGTTTGTTGGAGTAGTTAACCACAGGGATCCATATTTCAGCATAAGGGAAACGTTTTTTTGCTTCCCTTACTGCAGCTTGCATTTGTTTGATTGCTGTTTCTCTGATCTTTTGACCCCTGCAGTTAATCCCAAAGGACAAGAGAACCTTTTCCACCATTATGCTGGATGTGGCCTTTGCCATGAGAGCCTGTGCGTGTCGAAAGTTGGCTCCGGGGTAACTATCAATCTGGAGGTCCTCGATGTAATATCCTGGGATTCTCGACAGATTGGAGTCCCCCAGTATTAGCCACCTTCTGTTTACGCTCAATTCCCACTCAATCATTTTTCGATTGGAGTTGGCATGGCGAGTAACAGCAGTCCTCCGAGTGTCCACAGTGGGAAGTGGTGGTATTTCCACATGTGAAGGTCCTGCTTGTGGTTCCTCCTCTTCCCTCTGATCATCATGATGGAGGGGGGAGGAGTTCAGGGATTCTGGATGCAACACAGGGCTTCTGTCGTTTTGCACCTCCAAATCCTCATCAAGCCAAAAAGGAGGGGGAGTTGGGCTGACTTCCCTTGTCTCAACCAGTGGGATCTGGGACTCCTCTGAGTCCGAACTGCTCTGGGAGTCCTCAGAATCTGATGTCTCTTCTGAGGATTCTATTTCCTGGTCTGCACGCTGACTCTGAGGGGAAGTCTGTGCCTCAGTAGATCTTACTTGTGGGGCCGCGGGTGGGCGAGGTGTTTGGACCCGTCTTTTCTGTGTGCGTTGCGGCAATGGAGACAAAGTAGGATGATGTGTGAGTGTTTGAACATCCTGCTCAGTTTGCTGTTGTGCATCTCTAGTTGAGGCAGAATGGGTCTCTGCCCTGGGCTCCCTGTTTGGAGGTTGAGATGTTTGCTGCTCTGCACTCTCATTGTTTGCCGCCACCCTTCCAGTGATTAAGGCTTCTGCATGTTCAATCACATCCTGTGTGATCCGTTGGAAGTTCCTATAAGCCCATCTTTTTGCAACTTGAAAGGCCTCCTTCCAATCTGCAGGAAGATTGCTGTGAATCTCCCTGAGCATGTTGTTCAGCTGCTGCTTGTAATGTTCCTCCAAAATCAGCAGCGTGTTGTAACCCCAATTTTTTGCATTTCCCACAATCAAATCAGTGGTAGCAGCTGTTGGGGTTGCTGGTTTAATCATGGATGCTAAAACATCCACCATGCGTGCGATCTGGCGTGGAGTTTGCTTTCCAGGTGCTGGAGAAACATTTTGCAGGTGATGAACCACCTTTATGATGGCATAAAGTCTGCGGATCAGCTGTCCCATAGCTGGATCAGCTGGTTCCCGTCTGACATTTCCTGCTCTTTCCTGGTGGGAACGTGGTGGCCAGAATCCTCTGTTCCTCACCACTGCTGCATAGGACCGAAATTGTGGTCCCTGGTACTGGTTACCACGAAAGGGAGGCACTGGCTGATTAGGTGGAAGGACAGGGCCCCACCTCCTTGCAGAGGCAGGGGGTGCACGGTCCATCCCCTCATGGAACCCAGCACCCTGCTCCCAGTGAGGCTGAAAGGCCTGGCGTGCGTCATTGCGACGGTTACGACGGGAGCCAACCAGCGTCCAGCCGCCGTCTGCCATGTTGTATTGTTGCCTTGGTTATTTTAATTTAATAAGTGTTGTGTGTATGTTGCGTTGTATAAATGATGTTAAATTGAATGAACTGAACTGAAAAAATAGTCAAATGGTTATTTTTAATTAAAACGAAAAGAAAAAAAATGTTTTTAATACGAAGAAAAAAAAGTCAAATCAAAAAGTGCCTCAGTCGCGACGTTTCGACCTTAAAAGGTCTTCTTCAGGCAATTGAGGCACAATCAAACTGGTCTGGGTAGTGTCTGAAGTCTCTAAGAGCTGTTGGCCTTATGAGAGTCAAGCTAGAAATGAGCTCTCACCCTCCCTGCTTTTATACTCTCCTGCTCGAGCCCCTCCCTTCCCTGTTTCCAATGCTTATTTTCAGCAGTCTGTATTTTCTGTTTTACTTATAATTTGAACTTTGTTTTTAATTTATACTTATCAATTGATGTTTTATCTTTTTAAATTATTGTACCCCATGAATTTACCTTCTCTATTAAAATGTAATGATGCATTTTTTTAGTTTTGTTTTAATATTAATTTTTAATTTAAATAGTAGTCAATTTGAATATGTGATGTTAATGTAAAATGGTTAGGGTTAGAAAAAATAGGGTTGGGGATAGGATTAGGATTAGGGATAGGATTAGGGTTAGGGATAGGATAAGGTTTATGGATAGGGTTAGGATTAGGATTAGGATTAGGGTTAGGGTTAGGGATAGGATTACGAATAGGATTAGGGTTAGGATTAGGGTTAGGGATAAGATTAGGGGTTGGGGTTTTAAAAGGAGAACCAAGTACTGAGTCTATTGTGGAAGATGTGATGTGAATATATGGAAGTCCGTTTGTGTACATATGAAAAAACTAAATTAAATCCACTAATTATTAAATTGAGTCCTATAATTTAGTCCCATAGGTTCCCTTGTGTCTAATTTCCTAATCCAATTGATTTCCATTCTTTTCCTTTGCCCTTTTGTCCAAAGTGTGTTACTCTGAATGCCAGCCACTTTAAATGAATCCCAGCCATGAAATAAAAAATGTTTAACCAAAGGAGTGTGTGTCTGTTTCTTATTGATTATATTGTATTTGTGTTGTGTTATTCTGGTTAAAATAGAATTTCCAGTCTCCCCAATGTATTTCAGGCCACATTTATCACAAAAAATCATGTAAATGCAGTTTGATGTCTTCCAATTGAAATTTTGATGGATTTTAAACACCATTTTACTGTGCGTATTTTTAACAAATTTTAATTTTACAAATGTTTTATCATTTTTATTTACTTCCTGTATTGTTGTCAATTTTGCTCTGACTAAGTAGTCTTTTAAGTTTTTATTCTTCCTATATGCCGAAATGATATTGTGGTCATTGAGTAGTCCCGATTTATGAATTATGCTTTCAAAATTTCTTTTTGCCATCATATTTATTGTAAGTCCACTCTTCGAATAAGTTGTAATCAGCGGGATTAACTGAGTACATTGCCCTGACTGTTTTTGTATGGTTTTTAAACATCTTCGTAGGAATGATCGGGAATATCCCCTAGAACGTAAGGCAGTGAACAATGTTTTAACTGCTTCCCAAAAGTCTTGTGAGTTAGTGCAAATTCTTTTAAATCTGAGTAATTGGGATTTAATTAAGCCCCTAAATGTATGATTTGGATGATAACTTGTCTTGTGTAATAGTGCGTGGGTATCTGTTTGTTTGAAAAAAACTTTGATGTCTAGTGTGCTTGTTTTATTAAATGTTTCCCCTTTGAAAATTGTTGTGTCCAAAAAATCAATTGAATCTCTGTGATATATATGTTTGAGTCTGATTGAAGGATCATGTGAATCTAAAATTTTAACAAATTGTTGGAAATCCTCTGATGTGTGTGTCCAAACTCCAAAGATGTCATCCAGATATCTCAGATAAATGAGTGGTGTCAATTTACATTTTGCCATTGCTTTCCTTTCCCAGTCAGCCATAAAAATGTTGGCATATGCCGGTGCAAATCTTTTGCCCATTGCTGTACCTTTAATTTGTAAATAAAATTGATTATTGAATTCAAAGTCATTCCTGGTTAAGTTAATTTCTAACAATTTTAAGATTTCTGGGTCAGGTCTGTTGGGGTCTGGGTGCTTTAAAAATATTTCTTTCACAGCCTTAAGTCCAGCTCCAATGTCAATATTTGTGTATAAACTGTCTATGTCAATCGTGAACATGAATGAATTTTGTGGAATTTTTAGATTATTAATCAATTTGATGAAATGATATGTGTCTTTTATATAAGATGGATGAAGTGTAGATAGTGGATTCAAATAATGATCAATGTATTCTGCTGTATGATAGGTCTCGCTCTCACAATCCGAGACTATTGGACGGCCTGGTGGGATTTCAAAGGGGACCGTCCACTTTTCAGGTTCTTTATGTATCTTAGGTAGTATGTAAAATCTACGTGGTCTTGGGTTCCCTTCCCCCTGTAAGTATGTCATTTGTTTTTTGTTAATGAATTTTTTCTTATATAATTGAATAAGAATTTCTGTGATGATTGGGACCGTTTGTAAGTAGATAGGATTTTCTAATTTTTTATAATAATTTTTATCCTCCAATTGTCTATTGACCTCCTTAATGTATTGATCTCTTCCCAGAATTACTATAACACTACCTTTGTCTGCTGGTTTGATTACGATATGTTTGTTTTCCTGTAATTGTTTCAATGCCTGCTCTTCCTCATTTGTTAAATTTGAAAAATTATTGTTCGTTCTGAAATATTTCTTCATATCTTTGTCATCCTTTCTAATCAACGCTAGAATTTCGGGGGGCAATTTTTCATCCGGAGGTTCCCACTCAGATTTAGGTAGAAAATTGAGTATGTCGTTGTTATGACTGTTCTCAAAGTACAAGGATAGTTTTATTTTTCTATGATATGTTTGCAGGTCTAATTTTAATTGCTGTCTGTGTCCTTTATTAATCCCTATCGTTGGTATAAACGTCAAACCCTTTTCCAAAAGAGAGACTTGTGCCTTGGTGAGACAGAAATTTTTAGCCAAAATCATGACATTTTTTGGAACAGGTCCCCTAGTCCCCTCCTCAAAGAGGCTTGTGGGGATTATAAGTTTAAAAAGGAGACCCAATGATCCAACATGTTCCTTCCTGTTTCGTGCGTCCAATGAACACAATCAGTTCCCGTATGGAACTGTGCAGCTGGCAAAGCTGGAATAAATGGCATGTTCCTCACAATGTGGTCATTCAGCACCTTCATTGACTGTTGCTCAGCTGTTGGAAGTTTGTTGGAGTAGTTAACCACAGGGATCCATATTTCAGCATAAGGGAAACGTTTTTTTGCTTCCCTTACTGCAGCTTGCATTTGTTTGATTGCTGTTTCTCTGATCTTTTGACCCCTGCAGTTAATCCCAAAGGACAAGAGAACCTTTTCCACCATTATGCTGGATGTGGCCTTTGCCATGAGAGCCTGTGCGTGTCGAAAGTTGGCTCCGGGGTAACTATCAATCTGGAGGTCCTCGATGTAATATCCTGGGATTCTCGACAGATTGGAGTCCCCCAGTATTAGCCACCTTCTGTTTACGCTCAATTCCCACTCAATCATTTTTCGATTGGAGTTGGCATGGCGAGTAACAGCAGTCCTCCGAGTGTCCACAGTGGGAAGTGGTGGTATTTCCACATGTGAAGGTCCTGCTTGTGGTTCCTCCTCTTCCCTCTGATCATCATGATGGAGGGGGGAGGAGTTCAGGGATTCTGGATGCAACACAGGGCTTCTGTCGTTTTGCACCTCCAAATCCTCATCAAGCCAAAAAGGAGGGGGAGTTGGGCTGACTTCCCTTGTCTCAACCAGTGGGATCTGGGACTCCTCTGAGTCCGAACTGCTCTGGGAGTCCTCAGAATCTGATGTCTCTTCTGAGGATTCTATTTCCTGGTCTGCACGCTGACTCTGAGGGGAAGTCTGTGCCTCAGTAGATCTTACTTGTGGGGCCGCGGGTGGGCGAGGTGTTTGGACCCGTCTTTTCTGTGTGCGTTGCGGCAATGGAGACAAAGTAGGATGATGTGTGAGTGTTTGAACATCCTGCTCAGTTTGCTGTTGTGCATCTCTAGTTGAGGCAGAATGGGTCTCTGCCCTGGGCTCCCTGTTTGGAGGTTGAGATGTTTGCTGCTCTGCACTCTCATTGTTTGCCGCCACCCTTCCAGTGATTAAGGCTTCTGCATGTTCAATCACATCCTGTGTGATCCGTTGGAAGTTCCTATAAGCCCATCTTTTTGCAACTTGAAAGGCCTCCTTCCAATCTGCAGGAAGATTGCTGTGAATCTCCCTGAGCATGTTGTTCAGCTGCTGCTTGTAATGTTCCTCCAAAATCAGCAGCGTGTTGTAACCCCAATTTTTTGCATTTCCCACAATCAAATCAGTGGTAGCAGCTGTTGGGGTTGCTGGTTTAATCATGGATGCTAAAACATCCACCATGCGTGCGATCTGGCGTGGAGTTTGCTTTCCAGGTGCTGGAGAAACATTTTGCAGGTGATGAACCACCTTTATGATGGCATAAAGTCTGCGGATCAGCTGTCCCATAGCTGGATCAGCTGGTTCCCGTCTGACATTTCCTGCTCTTTCCTGGTGGGAACGTGGTGGCCAGAATCCTCTGTTCCTCACCACTGCTGCATAGGACCGAAATTGTGGTCCCTGGTACTGGTTACCACGAAAGGGAGGCACTGGCTGATTAGGTGGAAGGACAGGGCCCCACCTCCTTGCAGAGGCAGGGGGTGCACGGTCCATCCCCTCATGGAACCCAGCACCCTGCTCCCAGTGAGGCTGAAAGGCCTGGCGTGCGTCATTGCGACGGTTACGACGGGAGCCAACCAGCGTCCAGCCGCCGTCTGCCATGTTGTATTGTTGCCTTGGTTATTTTAATTTAATAAGTGTTGTGTGTATGTTGCGTTGTATAAATGATGTTAAATTGAATGAACTGAACTGAAAAAATAGTCAAATGGTTATTTTTAATTAAAACGAAAAGAAAAAAAATGTTTTTAATACGAAGAAAAAAAAGTCAAATCAAAAAGTGCCTCAGTCGCGACGTTTCGACCTTAAAAGGTCTTCTTCAGGCAATTGAGGCACAATCAAACTGGTCTGGGTAGTGTCTGAAGTCTCTAAGAGCTGTTGGCCTTATGAGAGTCAAGCTAGAAATGAGCTCTCACCCTCCCTGCTTTTATACTCTCCTGCTCGAGCCCCTCCCTTCCCTGTTTCCAATGCTTATTTTCAGCAGTCTGTATTTTCTGTTTTACTTATAATTTGAACTTTGTTTTTAATTTATACTTATCAATTGATGTTTTATCTTTTTAAATTATTGTACCCCATGAATTTACCTTCTCTATTAAAATGTAATGATGCATTTTTTTAGTTTTGTTTTAATATTAATTTTTAATTTAAATAGTAGTCAATTTGAATATGTGATGTTAATGTAAAATGGTTAGGGTTAGAAAAAATAGGGTTGGGGATAGGATTAGGATTAGGGATAGGATTAGGGTTAGGGATAGGATAAGGTTTATGGATAGGGTTAGGATTAGGATTAGGATTAGGGTTAGGGTTAGGGATAGGATTACGAATAGGATTAGGGTTAGGATTAGGGTTAGGGATAAGATTAGGGGTTGGGGTTTTAAAAGGAGAACCAAGTACTGAGTCTATTGTGGAAGATGTGATGTGAATATATGGAAGTCCGTTTGTGTACATATGAAAAAACTAAATTAAATCCACTAATTATTAAATTGAGTCCTATAATTTAGTCCCATAGGTTCCCTTGTGTCTAATTTCCTAATCCAATTGATTTCCATTCTTTTCCTTTGCCCTTTTGTCCAAAGTGTGTTACTCTGAATGCCAGCCACTTTAAATGAATCCCAGCCATGAAATAAAAAATGTTTAACCAAAGGAGTGTGTGTCTGTTTCTTATTGATTATATTGTATTTGTGTTGTGTTATTCTGGTTAAAATAGAATTTCCAGTCTCCCCAATGTATTTCAGGCCACATTTATCACAAAAAATCATGTAAATGCAGTTTGATGTCTTCCAATTGAAATTTTGATGGATTTTAAACACCATTTTACTGTGCGTATTTTTAACAAATTTTAATTTTACAAATGTTTTATCATTTTTATTTACTTCCTGTATTGTTGTCAATTTTGCTCTGACTAAGTAGTCTTTTAAGTTTTTATTCTTCCTATATGCCGAAATGATATTGTGGTCATTGAGTAGTCCCGATTTATGAATTATGCTTTCAAAATTTCTTTTTGCCATCATATTTATTGTAAGTCCACTCTTCGAATAAGTTGTAATCAGCGGGATTAACTGAGTACATTGCCCTGACTGTTTTTGTATGGTTTTTAAACATCTTCGTAGGAATGATCGGGAATATCCCCTAGAACGTAAGGCAGTGAACAATGTTTTAACTGCTTCCCAAAAGTCTTGTGAGTTAGTGCAAATTCTTTTAAATCTGAGTAATTGGGATTTAATTAAGCCCCTAAATGTATGATTTGGATGATAACTTGTCTTGTGTAATAGTGCGTGGGTATCTGTTTGTTTGAAAAAAACTTTGATGTCTAGTGTGCTTGTTTTATTAAATGTTTCCCCTTTGAAAATTGTTGTGTCCAAAAAATCAATTGAATCTCTGTGATATATATGTTTGAGTCTGATTGAAGGATCATGTGAATCTAAAATTTTAACAAATTGTTGGAAATCCTCTGATGTGTGTGTCCAAACTCCAAAGATGTCATCCAGATATCTCAGATAAATGAGTGGTGTCAATTTACATTTTGCCATTGCTTTCCTTTCCCAGTCAGCCATAAAAATGTTGGCATATGCCGGTGCAAATCTTTTGCCCATTGCTGTACCTTTAATTTGTAAATAAAATTGATTATTGAATTCAAAGTCATTCCTGGTTAAGTTAATTTCTAACAATTTTAAGATTTCTGGGTCAGGTCTGTTGGGGTCTGGGTGCTTTAAAAATATTTCTTTCACAGCCTTAAGTCCAGCTCCAATGTCAATATTTGTGTATAAACTGTCTATGTCAATCGTGAACATGAATGAATTTTGTGGAATTTTTAGATTATTAATCAATTTGATGAAATGATATGTGTCTTTTATATAAGATGGATGAAGTGTAGATAGTGGATTCAAATAATGATCAATGTATTCTGCTGTATGATAGGTCTCGCTCTCACAATCCGAGACTATTGGACGGCCTGGTGGGATTTCAAAGGGGACCGTCCACTTTTCAGGTTCTTTATGTATCTTAGGTAGTATGTAAAATCTACGTGGTCTTGGGTTCCCTTCCCCCTGTAAGTATGTCATTTGTTTTTTGTTAATGAATTTTTTCTTATATAATTGAATAAGAATTTCTGTGATGATTGGGACCGTTTGTAAGTAGATAGGATTTTCTAATTTTTTATAATAATTTTTATCCTCCAATTGTCTATTGACCTCCTTAATGTATTGATCTCTTCCCAGAATTACTATAACACTACCTTTGTCTGCTGGTTTGATTACGATATGTTTGTTTTCCTGTAATTGTTTCAATGCCTGCTCTTCCTCATTTGTTAAATTTGAAAAATTATTGTTCGTTCTGAAATATTTCTTCATATCTTTGTCATCCTTTCTAATCAACGCTAGAATTTCGGGGGGCAATTTTTCATCCGGAGGTTCCCACTCAGATTTAGGTAGAAAATTGAGTATGTCGTTGTTATGACTGTTCTCAAAGTACAAGGATAGTTTTATTTTTCTATGATATGTTTGCAGGTCTAATTTTAATTGCTGTCTGTGTCCTTTATTAATCCCTATCGTTGGTATAAACGTCAAACCCTTTTCCAAAAGAGAGACTTGTGCCTTGGTGAGACAGAAATTTTTAGCCAAAATCATGACATTTTTTGGAACAGGTCCCCTAGTCCCCTCCTCAAAGAGGCTTGTGGGGATTATAAGTTTAAAAAGGAGACCCAATGATCCAACATGTTCCTTCCTGTTTCGTGCGTCCAATGAACACAATCAGTTCCCGTATGGAACTGTGCAGCTGGCAAAGCTGGAATAAATGGCATGTTCCTCACAATGTGGTCATTCAGCACCTTCATTGACTGTTGCTCAGCTGTTGGAAGTTTGTTGGAGTAGTTAACCACAGGGATCCATATTTCAGCATAAGGGAAACGTTTTTTTGCTTCCCTTACTGCAGCTTGCATTTGTTTGATTGCTGTTTCTCTGATCTTTTGACCCCTGCAGTTAATCCCAAAGGACAAGAGAACCTTTTCCACCATTATGCTGGATGTGGCCTTTGCCATGAGAGCCTGTGCGTGTCGAAAGTTGGCTCCGGGGTAACTATCAATCTGGAGGTCCTCGATGTAATATCCTGGGATTCTCGACAGATTGGAGTCCCCCAGTATTAGCCACCTTCTGTTTACGCTCAATTCCCACTCAATCATTTTTCGATTGGAGTTGGCATGGCGAGTAACAGCAGTCCTCCGAGTGTCCACAGTGGGAAGTGGTGGTATTTCCACATGTGAAGGTCCTGCTTGTGGTTCCTCCTCTTCCCTCTGATCATCATGATGGAGGGGGGAGGAGTTCAGGGATTCTGGATGCAACACAGGGCTTCTGTCGTTTTGCACCTCCAAATCCTCATCAAGCCAAAAAGGAGGGGGAGTTGGGCTGACTTCCCTTGTCTCAACCAGTGGGATCTGGGACTCCTCTGAGTCCGAACTGCTCTGGGAGTCCTCAGAATCTGATGTCTCTTCTGAGGATTCTATTTCCTGGTCTGCACGCTGACTCTGAGGGGAAGTCTGTGCCTCAGTAGATCTTACTTGTGGGGCCGCGGGTGGGCGAGGTGTTTGGACCCGTCTTTTCTGTGTGCGTTGCGGCAATGGAGACAAAGTAGGATGATGTGTGAGTGTTTGAACATCCTGCTCAGTTTGCTGTTGTGCATCTCTAGTTGAGGCAGAATGGGTCTCTGCCCTGGGCTCCCTGTTTGGAGGTTGAGATGTTTGCTGCTCTGCACTCTCATTGTTTGCCGCCACCCTTCCAGTGATTAAGGCTTCTGCATGTTCAATCACATCCTGTGTGATCCGTTGGAAGTTCCTATAAGCCCATCTTTTTGCAACTTGAAAGGCCTCCTTCCAATCTGCAGGAAGATTGCTGTGAATCTCCCTGAGCATGTTGTTCAGCTGCTGCTTGTAATGTTCCTCCAAAATCAGCAGCGTGTTGTAACCCCAATTTTTTGCATTTCCCACAATCAAATCAGTGGTAGCAGCTGTTGGGGTTGCTGGTTTAATCATGGATGCTAAAACATCCACCATGCGTGCGATCTGGCGTGGAGTTTGCTTTCCAGGTGCTGGAGAAACATTTTGCAGGTGATGAACCACCTTTATGATGGCATAAAGTCTGCGGATCAGCTGTCCCATAGCTGGATCAGCTGGTTCCCGTCTGACATTTCCTGCTCTTTCCTGGTGGGAACGTGGTGGCCAGAATCCTCTGTTCCTCACCACTGCTGCATAGGACCGAAATTGTGGTCCCTGGTACTGGTTACCACGAAAGGGAGGCACTGGCTGATTAGGTGGAAGGACAGGGCCCCACCTCCTTGCAGAGGCAGGGGGTGCACGGTCCATCCCCTCATGGAACCCAGCACCCTGCTCCCAGTGAGGCTGAAAGGCCTGGCGTGCGTCATTGCGACGGTTACGACGGGAGCCAACCAGCGTCCAGCCGCCGTCTGCCATGTTGTATTGTTGCCTTGGTTATTTTAATTTAATAAGTGTTGTGTGTATGTTGCGTTGTATAAATGATGTTAAATTGAATGAACTGAACTGAAAAAATAGTCAAATGGTTATTTTTAATTAAAACGAAAAGAAAAAAAATGTTTTTAATACGAAGAAAAAAAAGTCAAATCAAAAAGTGCCTCAGTCGCGACGTTTCGACCTTAAAAGGTCTTCTTCAGGCAATTGAGGCACAATCAAACTGGTCTGGGTAGTGTCTGAAGTCTCTAAGAGCTGTTGGCCTTATGAGAGTCAAGCTAGAAATGAGCTCTCACCCTCCCTGCTTTTATACTCTCCTGCTCGAGCCCCTCCCTTCCCTGTTTCCAATGCTTATTTTCAGCAGTCTGTATTTTCTGTTTTACTTATAATTTGAACTTTGTTTTTAATTTATACTTATCAATTGATGTTTTATCTTTTTAAATTATTGTACCCCATGAATTTACCTTCTCTATTAAAATGTAATGATGCATTTTTTTAGTTTTGTTTTAATATTAATTTTTAATTTAAATAGTAGTCAATTTGAATATGTGATGTTAATGTAAAATGGTTAGGGTTAGAAAAAATAGGGTTGGGGATAGGATTAGGATTAGGGATAGGATTAGGGTTAGGGATAGGATAAGGTTTATGGATAGGGTTAGGATTAGGATTAGGATTAGGGTTAGGGTTAGGGATAGGATTACGAATAGGATTAGGGTTAGGATTAGGGTTAGGGATAAGATTAGGGGTTGGGGTTTTAAAAGGAGAACCAAGTACTGAGTCTATTGTGGAAGATGTGATGTGAATATATGGAAGTCCGTTTGTGTACATATGAAAAAACTAAATTAAATCCACTAATTATTAAATTGAGTCCTATAATTTAGTCCCATAGGTTCCCTTGTGTCTAATTTCCTAATCCAATTGATTTCCATTCTTTTCCTTTGCCCTTTTGTCCAAAGTGTGTTACTCTGAATGCCAGCCACTTTAAATGAATCCCAGCCATGAAATAAAAAATGTTTAACCAAAGGAGTGTGTGTCTGTTTCTTATTGATTATATTGTATTTGTGTTGTGTTATTCTGGTTAAAATAGAATTTCCAGTCTCCCCAATGTATTTCAGGCCACATTTATCACAAAAAATCATGTAAATGCAGTTTGATGTCTTCCAATTGAAATTTTGATGGATTTTAAACACCATTTTACTGTGCGTATTTTTAACAAATTTTAATTTTACAAATGTTTTATCATTTTTATTTACTTCCTGTATTGTTGTCAATTTTGCTCTGACTAAGTAGTCTTTTAAGTTTTTATTCTTCCTATATGCCGAAATGATATTGTGGTCATTGAGTAGTCCCGATTTATGAATTATGCTTTCAAAATTTCTTTTTGCCATCATATTTATTGTAAGTCCACTCTTCGAATAAGTTGTAATCAGCGGGATTAACTGAGTACATTGCCCTGACTGTTTTTGTATGGTTTTTAAACATCTTCGTAGGAATGATCGGGAATATCCCCTAGAACGTAAGGCAGTGAACAATGTTTTAACTGCTTCCCAAAAGTCTTGTGAGTTAGTGCAAATTCTTTTAAATCTGAGTAATTGGGATTTAATTAAGCCCCTAAATGTATGATTTGGATGATAACTTGTCTTGTGTAATAGTGCGTGGGTATCTGTTTGTTTGAAAAAAACTTTGATGTCTAGTGTGCTTGTTTTATTAAATGTTTCCCCTTTGAAAATTGTTGTGTCCAAAAAATCAATTGAATCTCTGTGATATATATGTTTGAGTCTGATTGAAGGATCATGTGAATCTAAAATTTTAACAAATTGTTGGAAATCCTCTGATGTGTGTGTCCAAACTCCAAAGATGTCATCCAGATATCTCAGATAAATGAGTGGTGTCAATTTACATTTTGCCATTGCTTTCCTTTCCCAGTCAGCCATAAAAATGTTGGCATATGCCGGTGCAAATCTTTTGCCCATTGCTGTACCTTTAATTTGTAAATAAAATTGATTATTGAATTCAAAGTCATTCCTGGTTAAGTTAATTTCTAACAATTTTAAGATTTCTGGGTCAGGTCTGTTGGGGTCTGGGTGCTTTAAAAATATTTCTTTCACAGCCTTAAGTCCAGCTCCAATGTCAATATTTGTGTATAAACTGTCTATGTCAATCGTGAACATGAATGAATTTTGTGGAATTTTTAGATTATTAATCAATTTGATGAAATGATATGTGTCTTTTATATAAGATGGATGAAGTGTAGATAGTGGATTCAAATAATGATCAATGTATTCTGCTGTATGATAGGTCTCGCTCTCACAATCCGAGACTATTGGACGGCCTGGTGGGATTTCAAAGGGGACCGTCCACTTTTCAGGTTCTTTATGTATCTTAGGTAGTATGTAAAATCTACGTGGTCTTGGGTTCCCTTCCCCCTGTAAGTATGTCATTTGTTTTTTGTTAATGAATTTTTTCTTATATAATTGAATAAGAATTTCTGTGATGATTGGGACCGTTTGTAAGTAGATAGGATTTTCTAATTTTTTATAATAATTTTTATCCTCCAATTGTCTATTGACCTCCTTAATGTATTGATCTCTTCCCAGAATTACTATAACACTACCTTTGTCTGCTGGTTTGATTACGATATGTTTGTTTTCCTGTAATTGTTTCAATGCCTGCTCTTCCTCATTTGTTAAATTTGAAAAATTATTGTTCGTTCTGAAATATTTCTTCATATCTTTGTCATCCTTTCTAATCAACGCTAGAATTTCGGGGGGCAATTTTTCATCCGGAGGTTCCCACTCAGATTTAGGTAGAAAATTGAGTATGTCGTTGTTATGACTGTTCTCAAAGTACAAGGATAGTTTTATTTTTCTATGATATGTTTGCAGGTCTAATTTTAATTGCTGTCTGTGTCCTTTATTAATCCCTATCGTTGGTATAAACGTCAAACCCTTTTCCAAAAGAGAGACTTGTGCCTTGGTGAGACAGAAATTTTTAGCCAAAATCATGACATTTTTGGAACAGGTCCCCTAGTCCCCTCCTCAAAGAGGCTTGTGGGGATTATAAGTTTAAAAAGGAGACCCAATGATCCAACATGTTCCTTCCTGTTTCGTGCGTCCAATGAACACAATCAGTTCCCGTATGGAACTGTGCAGCTGGCAAAGCTGGAATAAATGGCATGTTCCTCACAATGTGGTCATTCAGCACCTTCATTGACTGTTGCTCAGCTGTTGGAAGTTTGTTGGAGTAGTTAACCACAGGGATCCATATTTCAGCATAAGGGAAACGTTTTTTTGCTTCCCTTACTGCAGCTTGCATTTGTTTGATTGCTGTTTCTCTGATCTTTTGACCCCTGCAGTTAATCCCAAAGGACAAGAGAACCTTTTCCACCATTATGCTGGATGTGGCCTTTGCCATGAGAGCCTGTGCGTGTCGAAAGTTGGCTCCGGGGTAACTATCAATCTGGAGGTCCTCGATGTAATATCCTGGGATTCTCGACAGATTGGAGTCCCCCAGTATTAGCCACCTTCTGTTTACGCTCAATTCCCACTCAATCATTTTTCGATTGGAGTTGGCATGGCGAGTAACAGCAGTCCTCCGAGTGTCCACAGTGGGAAGTGGTGGTATTTCCACATGTGAAGGTCCTGCTTGTGGTTCCTCCTCTTCCCTCTGATCATCATGATGGAGGGGGGAGGAGTTCAGGGATTCTGGATGCAACACAGGGCTTCTGTCGTTTTGCACCTCCAAATCCTCATCAAGCCAAAAAGGAGGGGGAGTTGGGCTGACTTCCCTTGTCTCAACCAGTGGGATCTGGGACTCCTCTGAGTCCGAACTGCTCTGGGAGTCCTCAGAATCTGATGTCTCTTCTGAGGATTCTATTTCCTGGTCTGCACGCTGACTCTGAGGGGAAGTCTGTGCCTCAGTAGATCTTACTTGTGGGGCCGCGGGTGGGCGAGGTGTTTGGACCCGTCTTTTCTGTGTGCGTTGCGGCAATGGAGACAAAGTAGGATGATGTGTGAGTGTTTGAACATCCTGCTCAGTTTGCTGTTGTGCATCTCTAGTTGAGGCAGAATGGGTCTCTGCCCTGGGCTCCCTGTTTGGAGGTTGAGATGTTTGCTGCTCTGCACTCTCATTGTTTGCCGCCACCCTTCCAGTGATTAAGGCTTCTGCATGTTCAATCACATCCTGTGTGATCCGTTGGAAGTTCCTATAAGCCCATCTTTTTGCAACTTGAAAGGCCTCCTTCCAATCTGCAGGAAGATTGCTGTGAATCTCCCTGAGCATGTTGTTCAGCTGCTGCTTGTAATGTTCCTCCAAAATCAGCAGCGTGTTGTAACCCCAATTTTTTGCATTTCCCACAATCAAATCAGTGGTAGCAGCTGTTGGGGTTGCTGGTTTAATCATGGATGCTAAAACATCCACCATGCGTGCGATCTGGCGTGGAGTTTGCTTTCCAGGTGCTGGAGAAACATTTTGCAGGTGATGAACCACCTTTATGATGGCATAAAGTCTGCGGATCAGCTGTCCCATAGCTGGATCAGCTGGTTCCCGTCTGACATTTCCTGCTCTTTCCTGGTGGGAACGTGGTGGCCAGAATCCTCTGTTCCTCACCACTGCTGCATAGGACCGAAATTGTGGTCCCTGGTACTGGTTACCACGAAAGGGAGGCACTGGCTGATTAGGTGGAAGGACAGGGCCCCACCTCCTTGCAGAGGCAGGGGGTGCACGGTCCATCCCCTCATGGAACCCAGCACCCTGCTCCCAGTGAGGCTGAAAGGCCTGGCGTGCGTCATTGCGACGGTTACGACGGGAGCCAACCAGCGTCCAGCCGCCGTCTGCCATGTTGTATTGTTGCCTTGGTTATTTTAATTTAATAAGTGTTGTGTGTATGTTGCGTTGTATAAATGATGTTAAATTGAATGAACTGAACTGAAAAAATAGTCAAATGGTTATTTTTAATTAAAACGAAAAGAAAAAAAATGTTTTTAATACGAAGAAAAAAAAGTCAAATCAAAAAGTGCCTCAGTCGCGACGTTTCGACCTTAAAAGGTCTTCTTCAGGCAATTGAGGCACAATCAAACTGGTCTGGGTAGTGTCTGAAGTCTCTAAGAGCTGTTGGCCTTATGAGAGTCAAGCTAGAAATGAGCTCTCACCCTCCCTGCTTTTATACTCTCCTGCTCGAGCCCCTCCCTTCCCTGTTTCCAATGCTTATTTTCAGCAGTCTGTATTTTCTGTTTTACTTATAATTTGAACTTTGTTTTTAATTTATACTTATCAATTGATGTTTTATCTTTTTAAATTATTGTACCCCATGAATTTACCTTCTCTATTAAAATGTAATGATGCATTTTTTTAGTTTTGTTTTAATATTAATTTTTAATTTAAATAGTAGTCAATTTGAATATGTGATGTTAATGTAAAATGGTTAGGGTTAGAAAAAATAGGGTTGGGGATAGGATTAGGATTAGGGATAGGATTAGGGTTAGGGATAGGATAAGGTTTATGGATAGGGTTAGGATTAGGATTAGGATTAGGGTTAGGGTTAGGGATAGGATTACGAATAGGATTAGGGTTAGGATTAGGGTTAGGGATAAGATTAGGGGTTGGGGTTTTAAAAGGAGAACCAAGTACTGAGTCTATTGTGGAAGATGTGATGTGAATATATGGAAGTCCGTTTGTGTACATATGAAAAAACTAAATTAAATCCACTAATTATTAAATTGAGTCCTATAATTTAGTCCCATAGGTTCCCTTGTGTCTAATTTCCTAATCCAATTGATTTCCATTCTTTTCCTTTGCCCTTTTGTCCAAAGTGTGTTACTCTGAATGCCAGCCACTTTAAATGAATCCCAGCCATGAAATAAAAAATGTTTAACCAAAGGAGTGTGTGTCTGTTTCTTATTGATTATATTGTATTTGTGTTGTGTTATTCTGGTTAAAATAGAATTTCCAGTCTCCCCAATGTATTTCAGGCCACATTTATCACAAAAAATCATGTAAATGCAGTTTGATGTCTTCCAATTGAAATTTTGATGGATTTTAAACACCATTTTACTGTGCGTATTTTTAACAAATTTTAATTTTACAAATGTTTTATCATTTTTATTTACTTCCTGTATTGTTGTCAATTTTGCTCTGGCTAAGTAGTCTTTTAAGTTTTTATTCTTCCTATATGCCGAAATGATATTGTGGTCATTGAGTAGTCCCGATTTATGAATTATGCTTTCAAAATTTCTTTTTGCCATCATATTTATTGTAAGTCCACTCTTCGAATAAGTTGTAATCAGCGGGATTAACTGAGTACATTGCCCTGACTGTTTTTGTATGGTTTTTAAACATCTTCGTAGGAATGATCGGGAATATCCCCTAGAACGTAAGGCAGTGAACAATGTTTTAACTGCTTCCCAAAAGTCTTGTGAGTTAGTGCAAATTCTTTTAAATCTGAGTAATTGGGATTTAATTAAGCCCCTAAATGTATGATTTGGATGATAACTTGTCTTGTGTAATAGTGCGTGGGTATCTGTTTGTTTGAAAAAAACTTTGATGTCTAGTGTGCTTGTTTTATTAAATGTTTCCCCTTTGAAAATTGTTGTGTCCAAAAAATCAATTGAATCTCTGTGATATATATGTTTGAGTCTGATTGAAGGATCATGTGAATCTAAAATTTTAACAAATTGTTGGAAATCCTCTGATGTGTGTGTCCAAACTCCAAAGATGTCATCCAGATATCTCAGATAAATGAGTGGTGTCAATTTACATTTTGCCATTGCTTTCCTTTCCCAGTCAGCCATAAAAATGTTGGCATATGCCGGTGCAAATCTTTTGCCCATTGCTGTACCTTTAATTTGTAAATAAAATTGATTATTGAATTCAAAGTCATTCCTGGTTAAGTTAATTTCTAACAATTTTAAGATTTCTGGGTCAGGTCTGTTGGGGTCTGGGTGCTTTAAAAATATTTCTTTCACAGCCTTAAGTCCAGCTCCAATGTCAATATTTGTGTATAAACTGTCTATGTCAATCGTGAACATGAATGAATTTTGTGGAATTTTTAGATTATTAATCAATTTGATGAAATGATATGTGTCTTTTATATAAGATGGATGAAGTGTAGATAGTGGATTCAAATAATGATCAATGTATTCTGCTGTATGATAGGTCTCGCTCTCACAATCCGAGACTATTGGACGGCCTGGTGGGATTTCAAAGGGGACCGTCCACTTTTCAGGTTCTTTATGTATCTTAGGTAGTATGTAAAATCTACGTGGTCTTGGGTTCCCTTCCCCCTGTAAGTATGTCATTTGTTTTTTGTTAATGAATTTTTTCTTATATAATTGAATAAGAATTTCTGTGATGATTGGGACCGTTTGTAAGTAGATAGGATTTTCTAATTTTTTATAATAATTTTTATCCTCCAATTGTCTATTGACCTCCTTAATGTATTGATCTCTTCCAGAATTACTATAACACTACCTTTGTCTGCTGGTTTGATTACGATATGTTTGTTTTCCTGTAATTGTTTCAATGCCTGCTCTTCCTCATTTGTTAAATTTGAAAAATTATTGTTCGTTCTGAAATATTTCTTCATATCTTTGTCATCCTTTCTAATCAACGCTAGAATTTCGGGGGGCAATTTTTCATCCGGAGGTTTCCACTCAGATTTAGGTAGAAAATTGAGTATGTCGTTGTTATGACTGTTCTCAAAGTACAAGGATAGTTTTATTTTTCTATGATATGTTTGCAGGTCTAATTTTAATTGCTGTCTGTGTCCTTTATTAATCCCTATCGTTGGTATAAACGTCAAACCCTTTTCCAAAAGAGAGACTTGTGCCTTGGTGAGACAGAAATTTTTAGCCAAAATCATGACATTTTTTGGAACAGGTCCCCTAGTCCCCTCCTCAAAGAGGCTTGTGGGGATTATAAGTTTAAAAAGGAGACCCAATGATCCAACATGTTCCTTCCTGTTTCGTGCGTCCAATGAACACAATCAGTTCCCGTATGGAACTGTGCAGCTGGCAAAGCTGGAATAAATGGCATGTTCCTCACAATGTGGTCATTCAGCACCTTCATTGACTGTTGCTCAGCTGTTGGAAGTTTGTTGGAGTAGTTAACCACAGGGATCCATATTTCAGCATAAGGGAAACGTTTTTTTGCTTCCCTTACTGCAGCTTGCATTTGTTTGATTGCTGTTTCTCTGATCTTTTGACCCCTGCAGTTAATCCCAAAGGACAAGAGAACCTTTTCCACCATTATGCTGGATGTGGCCTTTGCCATGAGAGCCTGTGCGTGTCGAAAGTTGGCTCCGGGGTAACTATCAATCTGGAGGTCCTCGATGTAATATCCTGGGATTCTCGACAGATTGGAGTCCCCCAGTATTAGCCACCTTCTGTTTACGCTCAATTCCCACTCAATCATTTTTCGATTGGAGTTGGCATGGCGAGTAACAGCAGTCCTCCGAGTGTCCACAGTGGGAAGTGGTGGTATTTCCACATGTGAAGGTCCTGCTTGTGGTTCCTCCTCTTCCCTCTGATCATCATGATGGAGGGGGGAGGAGTTCAGGGATTCTGGATGCAACACAGGGCTTCTGTCGTTTTGCACCTCCAAATCCTCATCAAGCCAAAAAGGAGGGGGAGTTGGGCTGACTTCCCTTGTCTCAACCAGTGGGATCTGGGACTCCTCTGAGTCCGAACTGCTCTGGGAGTCCTCAGAATCTGATGTCTCTTCTGAGGATTCTATTTCCTGGTCTGCACGCTGACTCTGAGGGGAAGTCTGTGCCTCAGTAGATCTTACTTGTGGGGCCGCGGGTGGGCGAGGTGTTTGGACCCGTCTTTTCTGTGTGCGTTGCGGCAATGGAGACAAAGTAGGATGATGTGTGAGTGTTTGAACATCCTGCTCAGTTTGCTGTTGTGCATCTCTAGTTGAGGCAGAATGGGTCTCTGCCCTGGGCTCCCTGTTTGGAGGTTGAGATGTTTGCTGCTCTGCACTCTCATTGTTTGCCGCCACCCTTCCAGTGATTAAGGCTTCTGCATGTTCAATCACATCCTGTGTGATCCGTTGGAAGTTCCTATAAGCCCATCTTTTTGCAACTTGAAAGGCCTCCTTCCAATCTGCAGGAAGATTGCTGTGAATCTCCCTGAGCATGTTGTTCAGCTGCTGCTTGTAATGTTCCTCCAAAATCAGCAGCGTGTTGTAACCCCAATTTTTTGCATTTCCCACAATCAAATCAGTGGTAGCAGCTGTTGGGGTTGCTGGTTTAATCATGGATGCTAAAACATCCACCATGCGTGCGATCTGGCGTGGAGTTTGCTTTCCAGGTGCTGGAGAAACATTTTGCAGGTGATGAACCACCTTTATGATGGCATAAAGTCTGCGGATCAGCTGTCCCATAGCTGGATCAGCTGGTTCCCGTCTGACATTTCCTGCTCTTTCCTGGTGGGAACGTGGTGGCCAGAATCCTCTGTTCCTCACCACTGCTGCATAGGACCGAAATTGTGGTCCCTGGTACTGGTTACCACGAAAGGGAGGCACTGGCTGATTAGGTGGAAGGACAGGGCCCCACCTCCTTGCAGAGGCAGGGGGTGCACGGTCCATCCCCTCATGGAACCCAGCACCCTGCTCCCAGTGAGGCTGAAAGGCCTGGCGTGCGTCATTGCGACGGTTACGACGGGAGCCAACCAGCGTCCAGCCGCCGTCTGCCATGTTGTATTGTTGCCTTGGTTATTTTAATTTAATAAGTGTTGTGTGTATGTTGCGTTGTATAAATGATGTTAAATTGAATGAACTGAACTGAAAAAATAGTCAAATGGTTATTTTTAATTAAAACGAAAAGAAAAAAAATGTTTTTAATACGAAGAAAAAAAAGTCAAATCAAAAAGTGCCTCAGTCGCGACGTTTCGACCTTAAAAGGTCTTCTTCAGGCAATTGAGGCACAATCAAACTGGTCTGGGTAGTGTCTGAAGTCTCTAAGAGCTGTTGGCCTTATGAGAGTCAAGCTAGAAATGAGCTCTCACCCTCCCTGCTTTTATACTCTCCTGCTCGAGCCCCTCCCTTCCCTGTTTCCAATGCTTATTTTCAGCAGTCTGTATTTTCTGTTTTACTTATAATTTGAACTTTGTTTTTAATTTATACTTATCAATTGATGTTTTATCTTTTTAAATTATTGTACCCCATGAATTTACCTTCTCTATTAAAATGTAATGATGCATTTTTTTAGTTTTGTTTTAATATTAATTTTTAATTTAAATAGTAGTCAATTTGAATATGTGATGTTAATGTAAAATGGTTAGGGTTAGAAAAAATAGGGTTGGGGATAGGATTAGGATTAGGGATAGGATTAGGGTTAGGGATAGGATAAGGTTTATGGATAGGGTTAGGATTAGGATTAGGATTAGGGTTAGGGTTAGGGATAGGATTACGAATAGGATTAGGGTTAGGATTAGGGTTAGGGATAAGATTAGGGGTTGGGGTTTTAAAAGGAGAACCAAGTACTGAGTCTATTGTGGAAGATGTGATGTGAATATATGGAAGTCCGTTTGTGTACATATGAAAAAACTAAATTAAATCCACTAATTATTAAATTGAGTCCTATAATTTAGTCCCATAGGTTCCCTTGTGTCTAATTTCCTAATCCAATTGATTTCCATTCTTTTCCTTTGCCCTTTTGTCCAAAGTGTGTTACTCTGAATGCCAGCCACTTTAAATGAATCCCAGCCATGAAATAAAAAATGTTTAACCAAAGGAGTGTGTGTCTGTTTCTTATTGATTATATTGTATTTGTGTTGTGTTATTCTGGTTAAAATAGAATTTCCAGTCTCCCCAATGTATTTCAGGCCACATTTATCACAAAAAATCATGTAAATGCAGTTTGATGTCTTCCAATTGAAATTTTGATGGATTTTAAACACCATTTTACTGTGCGTATTTTTAACAAATTTTAATTTTACAAATGTTTTATCATTTTTATTTACTTCCTGTATTGTTGTCAATTTTGCTCTGACTAAGTAGTCTTTTAAGTTTTTATTCTTCCTATATGCCGAAATGATATTGTGGTCATTGAGTAGTCCCGATTTATGAATTATGCTTTCAAAATTTCTTTTTGCCATCATATTTATTGTAAGTCCACTCTTCGAATAAGTTGTAATCAGCGGGATTAACTGAGTACATTGCCCTGACTGTTTTTGTATGGTTTTTAAACATCTTCGTAGGAATGATCGGGAATATCCCCTAGAACGTAAGGCAGTGAACAATGTTTTAACTGCTTCCCAAAAGTCTTGTGAGTTAGTGCAAATTCTTTTAAATCTGAGTAATTGGGATTTAATTAAGCCCCTAAATGTATGATTTGGATGATAACTTGTCTTGTGTAATAGTGCGTGGGTATCTGTTTGTTTGAAAAAAACTTTGATGTCTAGTGTGCTTGTTTTATTAAATGTTTCCCCTTTGAAAATTGTTGTGTCCAAAAAATCAATTGAATCTCTGTGATATATATGTTTGAGTCTGATTGAAGGATCATGTGAATCTAAAATTTTAACAAATTGTTGGAAATCCTCTGATGTGTGTGTCCAAACTCCAAAGATGTCATCCAGATATCTCAGATAAATGAGTGGTGTCAATTTACATTTTGCCATTGCTTTCCTTTCCCAGTCAGCCATAAAAATGTTGGCATATGCCGGTGCAAATCTTTTGCCCATTGCTGTACCTTTAATTTGTAAATAAAATTGATTATTGAATTCAAAGTCATTCCTGGTTAAGTTAATTTCTAACAATTTTAAGATTTCTGGGTCAGGTCTGTTGGGGTCTGGGTGCTTTAAAAATATTTCTTTCACAGCCTTAAGTCCAGCTCCAATGTCAATATTTGTGTATAAACTGTCTATGTCAATCGTGAACATGAATGAATTTTGTGGAATTTTTAGATTATTAATCAATTTGATGAAATGATATGTGTCTTTTATATAAGATGGATGAAGTGTAGATAGTGGATTCAAATAATGATCAATGTATTCTGCTGTATGATAGGTCTCGCTCTCACAATCCGAGACTATTGGACGGCCTGGTGGGATTTCAAAGGGGACCGTCCACTTTTCAGGTTCTTTATGTATCTTAGGTAGTATGTAAAATCTACGTGGTCTTGGGTTCCCTTCCCCTGTAAGTATGTCATTTGTTTTTTGTTAATGAATTTTTTCTTATATAATTGAATAAGAATTTCTGTGATGATTGGGACCGTTTGTAAGTAGATAGGATTTTCTAATTTTTTATAATAATTTTTATCCTCCAATTGTCTATTGACCTCCTTAATGTATTGATCTCTTCCCAGAATTACTATAACACTACCTTTGTCTGCTGGTTTGATTACGATATGTTTGTTTTCCTGTAATTGTTTCAATGCCTGCTCTTCCTCATTTGTTAAATTTGAAAAATTATTGTTCGTTCTGAAATATTTCTTCATATCTTTGTCATCCTTTCTAATCAACGCTAGAATTTCGGGGGGCAATTTTTCATCCGGAGGTTCCCACTCAGATTTAGGTAGAAAATTGAGTATGTCGTTGTTATGACTGTTCTCAAAGTACAAGGATAGTTTTATTTTTCTATGATATGTTTGCAGGTCTAATTTTAATTGCTGTCTGTGTCCTTTATTAATCCCTATCGTTGGTATAAACGTCAAACCCTTTTCCAAAAGAGAGACTTGTGCCTTGGTGAGACAGAAATTTTTAGCCAAAATCATGACATTTTTTGGAACAGGTCCCCTAGTCCCCTCCTCAAAGAGGCTTGTGGGGATTATAAGTTTAAAAAGGAGACCCAATGATCCAACATGTTCCTTCCTGTTTCGTGCGTCCAATGAACACAATCAGTTCCCGTATGGAACTGTGCAGCTGGCAAAGCTGGAATAAATGGCATGTTCCTCACAATGTGGTCATTCAGCACCTTCATTGACTGTTGCTCAGCTGTTGGAAGTTTGTTGGAGTAGTTAACCACAGGGATCCATATTTCAGCATAAGGGAAACGTTTTTTTGCTTCCCTTACTGCAGCTTGCATTTGTTTGATTGCTGTTTCTCTGATCTTTTGACCCCTGCAGTTAATCCCAAAGGACAAGAGAACCTTTTCCACCATTATGCTGGATGTGGCCTTTGCCATGAGAGCCTGTGCGTGTCGAAAGTTGGCTCCGGGGTAACTATCAATCTGGAGGTCCTCGATGTAATATCCTGGGATTCTCGACAGATTGGAGTCCCCCAGTATTAGCCACCTTCTGTTTACGCTCAATTCCCACTCAATCATTTTTCGATTGGAGTTGGCATGGCGAGTAACAGCAGTCCTCCGAGTGTCCACAGTGGGAAGTGGTGGTATTTCCACATGTGAAGGTCCTGCTTGTGGTTCCTCCTCTTCCCTCTGATCATCATGATGGAGGGGGGAGGAGTTCAGGGATTCTGGATGCAACACAGGGCTTCTGTCGTTTTGCACCTCCAAATCCTCATCAAGCCAAAAAGGAGGGGGAGTTGGGCTGACTTCCCTTGTCTCAACCAGTGGGATCTGGGACTCCTCTGAGTCCGAACTGCTCTGGGAGTCCTCAGAATCTGATGTCTCTTCTGAGGATTCTATTTCCTGGTCTGCACGCTGACTCTGAGGGGAAGTCTGTGCCTCAGTAGATCTTACTTGTGGGGCCGCGGGTGGGCGAGGTGTTTGGACCCGTCTTTTCTGTGTGCGTTGCGGCAATGGAGACAAAGTAGGATGATGTGTGAGTGTTTGAACATCCTGCTCAGTTTGCTGTTGTGCATCTCTAGTTGAGGCAGAATGGGTCTCTGCCCTGGGCTCCCTGTTTGGAGGTTGAGATGTTTGCTGCTCTGCACTCTCATTGTTTGCCGCCACCCTTCCAGTGATTAAGGCTTCTGCATGTTCAATCACATCCTGTGTGATCCGTTGGAAGTTCCTATAAGCCCATCTTTTTGCAACTTGAAAGGCCTCCTTCCAATCTGCAGGAAGATTGCTGTGAATCTCCCTGAGCATGTTGTTCAGCTGCTGCTTGTAATGTTCCTCCAAAATCAGCAGCGTGTTGTAACCCCAATTTTTTGCATTTCCCACAATCAAATCAGTGGTAGCAGCTGTTGGGGTTGCTGGTTTAATCATGGATGCTAAAACATCCACCATGCGTGCGATCTGGCGTGGAGTTTGCTTTCCAGGTGCTGGAGAAACATTTTGCAGGTGATGAACCACCTTTATGATGGCATAAAGTCTGCGGATCAGCTGTCCCATAGCTGGATCAGCTGGTTCCCGTCTGACATTTCCTGCTCTTTCCTGGTGGGAACGTGGTGGCCAGAATCCTCTGTTCCTCACCACTGCTGCATAGGACCGAAATTGTGGTCCCTGGTACTGGTTACCACGAAAGGGAGGCACTGGCTGATTAGGTGGAAGGACAGGGCCCCACCTCCTTGCAGAGGCAGGGGGTGCACGGTCCATCCCCTCATGGAACCCAGCACCCTGCTCCCAGTGAGGCTGAAAGGCCTGGCGTGCGTCATTGCGACGGTTACGACGGGAGCCAACCAGCGTCCAGCCGCCGTCTGCCATGTTGTATTGTTGCCTTGGTTATTTTAATTTAATAAGTGTTGTGTGTATGTTGCGTTGTATAAATGATGTTAAATTGAATGAACTGAACTGAAAAAATAGTCAAATGGTTATTTTTAATTAAAACGAAAAGAAAAAAAATGTTTTTAATACGAAGAAAAAAAAGTCAAATCAAAAAGTGCCTCAGTCGCGACGTTTCGACCTTAAAAGGTCTTCTTCAGGCAATTGAGGCACAATCAAACTGGTCTGGGTAGTGTCTGAAGTCTCTAAGAGCTGTTGGCCTTATGAGAGTCAAGCTAGAAATGAGCTCTCACCCTCCCTGCTTTTATACTCTCCTGCTCGAGCCCCTCCCTTCCCTGTTTCCAATGCTTATTTTCAGCAGTCTGTATTTTCTGTTTTACTTATAATTTGAACTTTGTTTTTAATTTATACTTATCAATTGATGTTTTATCTTTTTAAATTATTGTACCCCATGAATTTACCTTCTCTATTAAAATGTAATGATGCATTTTTTTAGTTTTGTTTTAATATTAATTTTTAATTTAAATAGTAGTCAATTTGAATATGTGATGTTAATGTAAAATGGTTAGGGTTAGAAAAAATAGGGTTGGGGATAGGATTAGGATTAGGGATAGGATTAGGGTTAGGGATAGGATAAGGTTTATGGATAGGGTTAGGATTAGGATTAGGATTAGGGTTAGGGTTAGGGATAGGATTACGAATAGGATTAGGGTTAGGATTAGGGTTAGGGATAAGATTAGGGGTTGGGGTTTTAAAAGGAGAACCAAGTACTGAGTCTATTGTGGAAGATGTGATGTGAATATATGGAAGTCCGTTTGTGTACATATGAAAAAACTAAATTAAATCCACTAATTATTAAATTGAGTCCTATAATTTAGTCCCATAGGTTCCCTTGTGTCTAATTTCCTAATCCAATTGATTTCCATTCTTTTCCTTTGCCCTTTTGTCCAAAGTGTGTTACTCTGAATGCCAGCCACTTTAAATGAATCCCAGCCATGAAATAAAAAATGTTTAACCAAAGGAGTGTGTGTCTGTTTCTTATTGATTATATTGTATTTGTGTTGTGTTATTCTGGTTAAAATAGAATTTCCAGTCTCCCCAATGTATTTCAGGCCACATTTATCACAAAAAATCATGTAAATGCAGTTTGATGTCTTCCAATTGAAATTTTGATGGATTTTAAACACCATTTTACTGTGCGTATTTTTAACAAATTTTAATTTTACAAATGTTTTATCATTTTTATTTACTTCCTGTATTGTTGTCAATTTTGCTCTGACTAAGTAGTCTTTTAAGTTTTTATTCTTCCTATATGCCGAAATGATATTGTGGTCATTGAGTAGTCCCGATTTATGAATTATGCTTTCAAAATTTCTTTTTGCCATCATATTTATTGTAAGTCCACTCTTCGAATAAGTTGTAATCAGCGGGATTAACTGAGTACATTGCCCTGACTGTTTTTGTATGGTTTTTAAACATCTTCGTAGGAATGATCGGGAATATCCCCTAGAACGTAAGGCAGTGAACAATGTTTTAACTGCTTCCCAAAAGTCTTGTGAGTTAGTGCAAATTCTTTTAAATCTGAGTAATTGGGATTTAATTAAGCCCCTAAATGTATGATTTGGATGATAACTTGTCTTGTGTAATAGTGCGTGGGTATCTGTTTGTTTGAAAAAAACTTTGATGTCTAGTGTGCTTGTTTTATTAAATGTTTCCCCTTTGAAAATTGTTGTGTCCAAAAAATCAATTGAATCTCTGTGATATATATGTTTGAGTCTGATTGAAGGATCATGTGAATCTAAAATTTTAACAAATTGTTGGAAATCCTCTGATGTGTGTGTCCAAACTCCAAAGATGTCATCCAGATATCTCAGATAAATGAGTGGTGTCAATTTACATTTTGCCATTGCTTTCCTTTCCCAGTCAGCCATAAAAATGTTGGCATATGCCGGTGCAAATCTTTTGCCCATTGCTGTACCTTTAATTTGTAAATAAAATTGATTATTGAATTCAAAGTCATTCCTGGTTAAGTTAATTTCTAACAATTTTAAGATTTCTGGGTCAGGTCTGTTGGGGTCTGGGTGCTTTAAAAATATTTCTTTCACAGCCTTAAGTCCAGCTCCAATGTCAATATTTGTGTATAAACTGTCTATGTCAATCGTGAACATGAATGAATTTTGTGGAATTTTTAGATTATTAATCAATTTGATGAAATGATATGTGTCTTTTATATAAGATGGATGAAGTGTAGATAGTGGATTCAAATAATGATCAATGTATTCTGCTGTATGATAGGTCTCGCTCTCACAATCCGAGACTATTGGACGGCCTGGTGGGATTTCAAAGGGGACCGTCCACTTTTCAGGTTCTTTATGTATCTTAGGTAGTATGTAAAATCTACGTGGTCTTGGGTTCCCTTCCCCCTGTAAGTATGTCATTTGTTTTTTGTTAATGAATTTTTTCTTATATAATTGAATAAGAATTTCTGTGATGATTGGGACCGTTTGTAAGTAGATAGGATTTTCTAATTTTTTATAATAATTTTTATCCTCCAATTGTCTATTGACCTCCTTAATGTATTGATCTCTTCCCAGAATTACTATAACACTACCTTTGTCTGCTGGTTTGATTACGATATGTTTGTTTTCCTGTAATTGTTTCAATGCCTGCTCTTCCTCATTTGTTAAATTTGAAAAATTATTGTTCGTTCTGAAATATTTCTTCATATCTTTGTCATCCTTTCTAATCAACGCTAGAATTTCGGGGGGCAATTTTTCATCCGGAGGTTCCCACTCAGATTTAGGTAGAAAATTGAGTATGTCGTTGTTATGACTGTTCTCAAAGTACAAGGATAGTTTTATTTTTCTATGATATGTTTGCAGGTCTAATTTTAATTGCTGTCTGTGTCCTTTATTAATCCCTATCGTTGGTATAAACGTCAAACCCTTTTCCAAAAGAGAGACTTGTGCCTTGGTGAGACAGAAATTTTTAGCCAAAATCATGACATTTTTTGGAACAGGTCCCCTAGTCCCCTCCTCAAAGAGGCTTGTGGGGATTATAAGTTTAAAAAGGAGACCCAATGATCCAACATGTTCCTTCCTGTTTCGTGCGTCCAATGAACACAATCAGTTCCCGTATGGAACTGTGCAGCTGGCAAAGCTGGAATAAATGGCATGTTCCTCACAATGTGGTCATTCAGCACCTTCATTGACTGTTGCTCAGCTGTTGGAAGTTTGTTGGAGTAGTTAACCACAGGGATCCATATTTCAGCATAAGGGAAACGTTTTTTTGCTTCCCTTACTGCAGCTTGCATTTGTTTGATTGCTGTTTCTCTGATCTTTTGACCCCTGCAGTTAATCCCAAAGGACAAGAGAACCTTTTCCACCATTATGCTGGATGTGGCCTTTGCCATGAGAGCCTGTGCGTGTCGAAAGTTGGCTCCGGGGTAACTATCAATCTGGAGGTCCTCGATGTAATATCCTGGGATTCTCGACAGATTGGAGTCCCCAGTATTAGCCACCTTCTGTTTACGCTCAATTCCCACTCAATCATTTTTCGATTGGAGTTGGCATGGCGAGTAACAGCAGTCCTCCGAGTGTCCACAGTGGGAAGTGGTGGTATTTCCACATGTGAAGGTCCTGCTTGTGGTTCCTCCTCTTCCCTCTGATCATCATGATGGAGGGGGGAGGAGTTCAGGGATTCTGGATGCAACACAGGGCTTCTGTCGTTTTGCACCTCCAAATCCTCATCAAGCCAAAAAGGAGGGGGAGTTGGGCTGACTTCCCTTGTCTCAACCAGTGGGATCTGGGACTCCTCTGAGTCCGAACTGCTCTGGGAGTCCTCAGAATCTGATGTCTCTTCTGAGGATTCTATTTCCTGGTCTGCACGCTGACTCTGAGGGGAAGTCTGTGCCTCAGTAGATCTTACTTGTGGGGCCGCGGGTGGGCGAGGTGTTTGGACCCGTCTTTTCTGTGTGCGTTGCGGCAATGGAGACAAAGTAGGATGATGTGTGAGTGTTTGAACATCCTGCTCAGTTTGCTGTTGTGCATCTCTAGTTGAGGCAGAATGGGTCTCTGCCCTGGGCTCCCTGTTTGGAGGTTGAGATGTTTGCTGCTCTGCACTCTCATTGTTTGCCGCCACCCTTCCAGTGATTAAGGCTTCTGCATGTTCAATCACATCCTGTGTGATCCGTTGGAAGTTCCTATAAGCCCATCTTTTTGCAACTTGAAAGGCCTCCTTCCAATCTGCAGGAAGATTGCTGTGAATCTCCCTGAGCATGTTGTTCAGCTGCTGCTTGTAATGTTCCTCCAAAATCAGCAGCGTGTTGTAACCCCAATTTTTTGCATTTCCCACAATCAAATCAGTGGTAGCAGCTGTTGGGGTTGCTGGTTTAATCATGGATGCTAAAACATCCACCATGCGTGCGATCTGGCGTGGAGTTTGCTTTCCAGGTGCTGGAGAAACATTTTGCAGGTGATGAACCACCTTTATGATGGCATAAAGTCTGCGGATCAGCTGTCCCATAGCTGGATCAGCTGGTTCCCGTCTGACATTTCCTGCTCTTTCCTGGTGGGAACGTGGTGGCCAGAATCCTCTGTTCCTCACCACTGCTGCATAGGACCGAAATTGTGGTCCCTGGTACTGGTTACCACGAAAGGGAGGCACTGGCTGATTAGGTGGAAGGACAGGGCCCCACCTCCTTGCAGAGGCAGGGGGTGCACGGTCCATCCCCTCATGGAACCCAGCACCCTGCTCCCAGTGAGGCTGAAAGGCCTGGCGTGCGTCATTGCGACGGTTACGACGGGAGCCAACCAGCGTCCAGCCGCCGTCTGCCATGTTGTATTGTTGCCTTGGTTATTTTAATTTAATAAGTGTTGTGTGTATGTTGCGTTGTATAAATGATGTTAAATTGAATGAACTGAACTGAAAAAATAGTCAAATGGTTATTTTTAATTAAAACGAAAAGAAAAAAAATGTTTTTAATACGAAGAAAAAAAAGTCAAATCAAAAAGTGCCTCAGTCGCGACGTTTCGACCTTAAAAGGTCTTCTTCAGGCAATTGAGGCACAATCAAACTGGTCTGGGTAGTGTCTGAAGTCTCTAAGAGCTGTTGGCCTTATGAGAGTCAAGCTAGAAATGAGCTCTCACCCTCCCTGCTTTTATACTCTCCTGCTCGAGCCCCTCCCTTCCCTGTTTCCAATGCTTATTTTCAGCAGTCTGTATTTTCTGTTTTACTTATAATTTGAACTTTGTTTTTAATTTATACTTATCAATTGATGTTTTATCTTTTTAAATTATTGTACCCCATGAATTTACCTTCTCTATTAAAATGTAATGATGCATTTTTTTAGTTTTGTTTTAATATTAATTTTTAATTTAAATAGTAGTCAATTTGAATATGTGATGTTAATGTAAAATGGTTAGGGTTAGAAAAAATAGGGTTGGGGATAGGATTAGGATTAGGGATAGGATTAGGGTTAGGGATAGGATAAGGTTTATGGATAGGGTTAGGATTAGGATTAGGATTAGGGTTAGGGTTAGGGATAGGATTACGAATAGGATTAGGGTTAGGATTAGGGTTAGGGATAAGATTAGGGGTTGGGGTTTTAAAAGGAGAACCAAGTACTGAGTCTATTGTGGAAGATGTGATGTGAATATATGGAAGTCCGTTTGTGTACATATGAAAAAACTAAATTAAATCCACTAATTATTAAATTGAGTCCTATAATTTAGTCCCATAGGTTCCCTTGTGTCTAATTTCCTAATCCAATTGATTTCCATTCTTTTCCTTTGCCCTTTTGTCCAAAGTGTGTTACTCTGAATGCCAGCCACTTTAAATGAATCCCAGCCATGAAATAAAAAATGTTTAACCAAAGGAGTGTGTGTCTGTTTCTTATTGATTATATTGTATTTGTGTTGTGTTATTCTGGTTAAAATAGAATTTCCAGTCTCCCAATGTATTTCAGGCCACATTTATCACAAAAAATCATGTAAATGCAGTTTGATGTCTTCCAATTGAAATTTTGATGGATTTTAAACACCATTTTACTGTGCGTATTTTTAACAAATTTTAATTTTACAAATGTTTTATCATTTTTATTTACTTCCTGTATTGTTGTCAATTTTGCTCTGACTAAGTAGTCTTTTAAGTTTTTATTCTTCCTATATGCCGAAATGATATTGTGGTCATTGAGTAGTCCCGATTTATGAATTATGCTTTCAAAATTTCTTTTTGCCATCATATTTATTGTAAGTCCACTCTTCGAATAAGTTGTAATCAGCGGGATTAACTGAGTACATTGCCCTGACTGTTTTTGTATGGTTTTTAAACATCTTCGTAGGAATGATCGGGAATATCCCCTAGAACGTAAGGCAGTGAACAATGTTTTAACTGCTTCCCAAAAGTCTTGTGAGTTAGTGCAAATTCTTTTAAATCTGAGTAATTGGGATTTAATTAAGCCCCTAAATGTATGATTTGGATGATAACTTGTCTTGTGTAATAGTGCGTGGGTATCTGTTTGTTTGAAAAAAACTTTGATGTCTAGTGTGCTTGTTTTATTAAATGTTTCCCCTTTGAAAATTGTTGTGTCCAAAAAATCAATTGAATCTCTGTGATATATATGTTTGAGTCTGATTGAAGGATCATGTGAATCTAAAATTTTAACAAATTGTTGGAAATCCTCTGATGTGTGTGTCCAAACTCCAAAGATGTCATCCAGATATCTCAGATAAATGAGTGGTGTCAATTTACATTTTGCCATTGCTTTCCTTTCCCAGTCAGCCATAAAAATGTTGGCATATGCCGGTGCAAATCTTTTGCCCATTGCTGTACCTTTAATTTGTAAATAAAATTGATTATTGAATTCAAAGTCATTCCTGGTTAAGTTAATTTCTAACAATTTTAAGATTTCTGGGTCAGGTCTGTTGGGGTCTGGGTGCTTTAAAAATATTTCTTTCACAGCCTTAAGTCCAGCTCCAATGTCAATATTTGTGTATAAACTGTCTATGTCAATCGTGAACATGAATGAATTTTGTGGAATTTTTAGATTATTAATCAATTTGATGAAATGATATGTGTCTTTTATATAAGATGGATGAAGTGTAGATAGTGGATTCAAATAATGATCAATGTATTCTGCTGTATGATAGGTCTCGCTCTCACAATCCGAGACTATTGGACGGCCTGGTGGGATTTCAAAGGGGACCGTCCACTTTTCAGGTTCTTTATGTATCTTAGGTAGTATGTAAAATCTACGTGGTCTTGGGTTCCCTTCCCCCTGTAAGTATGTCATTTGTTTTTTGTTAATGAATTTTTTCTTATATAATTGAATAAGAATTTCTGTGATGATTGGGACCGTTTGTAAGTAGATAGGATTTTCTAATTTTTTATAATAATTTTTATCCTCCAATTGTCTATTGACCTCCTTAATGTATTGATCTCTTCCCAGAATTACTATAACACTACCTTTGTCTGCTGGTTTGATTACGATATGTTTGTTTTCCTGTAATTGTTTCAATGCCTGCTCTTCCTCATTTGTTAAATTTGAAAAATTATTGTTCGTTCTGAAATATTTCTTCATATCTTTGTCATCCTTTCTAATCAACGCTAGAATTTCGGGGGGCAATTTTTCATCCGGAGGTTCCCACTCAGATTTAGGTAGAAAATTGAGTATGTCGTTGTTATGACTGTTCTCAAAGTACAAGGATAGTTTTATTTTTCTATGATATGTTTGCAGGTCTAATTTTAATTGCTGTCTGTGTCCTTTATTAATCCCTATCGTTGGTATAAACGTCAAACCCTTTTCCAAAAGAGAGACTTGTGCCTTGGTGAGACAGAAATTTTTAGCCAAAATCATGACATTTTTTGGAACAGGTCCCCTAGTCCCCTCCTCAAAGAGGCTTGTGGGGATTATAAGTTTAAAAAGGAGACCCAATGATCCAACATGTTCCTTCCTGTTTCGTGCGTCCAATGAACACAATCAGTTCCCGTATGGAACTGTGCAGCTGGCAAAGCTGGAATAAATGGCATGTTCCTCACAATGTGGTCATTCAGCACCTTCATTGACTGTTGCTCAGCTGTTGGAAGTTTGTTGGAGTAGTTAACCACAGGGATCCATATTTCAGCATAAGGGAAACGTTTTTTTGCTTCCCTTACTGCAGCTTGCATTTGTTTGATTGCTGTTTCTCTGATCTTTTGACCCCTGCAGTTAATCCCAAAGGACAAGAGAACCTTTTCCACCATTATGCTGGATGTGGCCTTTGCCATGAGAGCCTGTGCGTGTCGAAAGTTGGCTCCGGGGTAACTATCAATCTGGAGGTCCTCGATGTAATATCCTGGGATTCTCGACAGATTGGAGTCCCCCAGTATTAGCCACCTTCTGTTTACGCTCAATTCCCACTCAATCATTTTTCGATTGGAGTTGGCATGGCGAGTAACAGCAGTCCTCCGAGTGTCCACAGTGGGAAGTGGTGGTATTTCCACATGTGAAGGTCCTGCTTGTGGTTCCTCCTCTTCCCTCTGATCATCATGATGGAGGGGGAGGAGTTCAGGGATTCTGGATGCAACACAGGGCTTCTGTCGTTTTGCACCTCCAAATCCTCATCAAGCCAAAAAGGAGGGGGAGTTGGGCTGACTTCCCTTGTCTCAACCAGTGGGATCTGGGACTCCTCTGAGTCCGAACTGCTCTGGGAGTCCTCAGAATCTGATGTCTCTTCTGAGGATTCTATTTCCTGGTCTGCACGCTGACTCTGAGGGGAAGTCTGTGCCTCAGTAGATCTTACTTGTGGGGCCGCGGGTGGGCGAGGTGTTTGGACCCGTCTTTTCTGTGTGCGTTGCGGCAATGGAGACAAAGTAGGATGATGTGTGAGTGTTTGAACATCCTGCTCAGTTTGCTGTTGTGCATCTCTAGTTGAGGCAGAATGGGTCTCTGCCCTGGGCTCCCTGTTTGGAGGTTGAGATGTTTGCTGCTCTGCACTCTCATTGTTTGCCGCCACCCTTCCAGTGATTAAGGCTTCTGCATGTTCAATCACATCCTGTGTGATCCGTTGGAAGTTCCTATAAGCCCATCTTTTTGCAACTTGAAAGGCCTCCTTCCAATCTGCAGGAAGATTGCTGTGAATCTCCCTGAGCATGTTGTTCAGCTGCTGCTTGTAATGTTCCTCCAAAATCAGCAGCGTGTTGTAACCCCAATTTTTTGCATTTCCCACAATCAAATCAGTGGTAGCAGCTGTTGGGGTTGCTGGTTTAATCATGGATGCTAAAACATCCACCATGCGTGCGATCTGGCGTGGAGTTTGCTTTCCAGGTGCTGGAGAAACATTTTGCAGGTGATGAACCACCTTTATGATGGCATAAAGTCTGCGGATCAGCTGTCCCATAGCTGGATCAGCTGGTTCCCGTCTGACATTTCCTGCTCTTTCCTGGTGGGAACGTGGTGGCCAGAATCCTCTGTTCCTCACCACTGCTGCATAGGACCGAAATTGTGGTCCCTGGTACTGGTTACCACGAAAGGGAGGCACTGGCTGATTAGGTGGAAGGACAGGGCCCCACCTCCTTGCAGAGGCAGGGGGTGCACGGTCCATCCCCTCATGGAACCCAGCACCCTGCTCCCAGTGAGGCTGAAAGGCCTGGCGTGCGTCATTGCGACGGTTACGACGGGAGCCAACCAGCGTCCAGCCGCCGTCTGCCATGTTGTATTGTTGCCTTGGTTATTTTAATTTAATAAGTGTTGTGTGTATGTTGCGTTGTATAAATGATGTTAAATTGAATGAACTGAACTGAAAAAATAGTCAAATGGTTATTTTTAATTAAAACGAAAAGAAAAAAAATGTTTTTAATACGAAGAAAAAAAAGTCAAATCAAAAAGTGCCTCAGTCGCGACGTTTCGACCTTAAAAGGTCTTCTTCAGGCAATTGAGGCACAATCAAACTGGTCTGGGTAGTGTCTGAAGTCTCTAAGAGCTGTTGGCCTTATGAGAGTCAAGCTAGAAATGAGCTCTCACCCTCCCTGCTTTTATACTCTCCTGCTCGAGCCCCTCCCTTCCCTGTTTCCAATGCTTATTTTCAGCAGTCTGTATTTTCTGTTTTACTTATAATTTGAACTTTGTTTTTAATTTATACTTATCAATTGATGTTTTATCTTTTTAAATTATTGTACCCCATGAATTTACCTTCTCTATTAAAATGTAATGATGCATTTTTTTAGTTTTGTTTTAATATTAATTTTTAATTTAAATAGTAGTCAATTTGAATATGTGATGTTAATGTAAAATGGTTAGGGTTAGAAAAAATAGGGTTGGGGATAGGATTAGGATTAGGGATAGGATTAGGGTTAGGGATAGGATAAGGTTTATGGATAGGGTTAGGATTAGGATTAGGATTAGGGTTAGGGTTAGGGATAGGATTACGAATAGGATTAGGGTTAGGATTAGGGTTAGGGATAAGATTAGGGGTTGGGGTTTTAAAAGGAGAACCAAGTACTGAGTCTATTGTGGAAGATGTGATGTGAATATATGGAAGTCCGTTTGTGTACATATGAAAAAACTAAATTAAATCCACTAATTATTAAATTGAGTCCTATAATTTAGTCCCATAGGTTCCCTTGTGTCTAATTTCCTAATCCAATTGATTTCCATTCTTTTCCTTTGCCCTTTTGTCCAAAGTGTGTTACTCTGAATGCCAGCCACTTTAAATGAATCCCAGCCATGAAATAAAAAATGTTTAACCAAAGGAGTGTGTGTCTGTTTCTTATTGATTATATTGTATTTGTGTTGTGTTATTCTGGTTAAAATAGAATTTCCAGTCTCCCCAATGTATTTCAGGCCACATTTATCACAAAAAATCATGTAAATGCAGTTTGATGTCTTCCAATTGAAATTTTGATGGATTTTAAACACCATTTTACTGTGCGTATTTTTAACAAATTTTAATTTTACAAATGTTTTATCATTTTTATTTACTTCCTGTATTGTTGTCAATTTTGCTCTGACTAAGTAGTCTTTTAAGTTTTTATTCTTCCTATATGCCGAAATGATATTGTGGTCATTGAGTAGTCCCGATTTATGAATTATGCTTTCAAAATTTCTTTTTGCCATCATATTTATTGTAAGTCCACTCTTCGAATAAGTTGTAATCAGCGGGATTAACTGAGTACATTGCCCTGACTGTTTTTGTATGGTTTTTAAACATCTTCGTAGGAATGATCGGGAATATCCCCTAGAACGTAAGGCAGTGAACAATGTTTTAACTGCTTCCCAAAAGTCTTGTGAGTTAGTGCAAATTCTTTTAAATCTGAGTAATTGGGATTTAATTAAGCCCCTAAATGTATGATTTGGATGATAACTTGTCTTGTGTAATAGTGCGTGGGTATCTGTTTGTTTGAAAAAAACTTTGATGTCTAGTGTGCTTGTTTTATTAAATGTTTCCCCTTTGAAAATTGTTGTGTCCAAAAAATCAATTGAATCTCTGTGATATATATGTTTGAGTCTGATTGAAGGATCATGTGAATCTAAAATTTTAACAAATTGTTGGAAATCCTCTGATGTGTGTGTCCAAACTCCAAAGATGTCATCCAGATATCTCAGATAAATGAGTGGTGTCAATTTACATTTTGCCATTGCTTTCCTTTCCCAGTCAGCCATAAAAATGTTGGCATATGCCGGTGCAAATCTTTTGCCCATTGCTGTACCTTTAATTTGTAAATAAAATTGATTATTGAATTCAAAGTCATTCCTGGTTAAGTTAATTTCTAACAATTTTAAGATTTCTGGGTCAGGTCTGTTGGGGTCTGGGTGCTTTAAAAATATTTCTTTCACAGCCTTAAGTCCAGCTCCAATGTCAATATTTGTGTATAAACTGTCTATGTCAATCGTGAACATGAATGAATTTTGTGGAATTTTTAGATTATTAATCAATTTGATGAAATGATATGTGTCTTTTATATAAGATGGATGAAGTGTAGATAGTGGATTCAAATAATGATCAATGTATTCTGCTGTATGATAGGTCTCGCTCTCACAATCCGAGACTATTGGACGGCCTGGTGGGATTTCAAAGGGGACCGTCCACTTTCAGGTTCTTTATGTATCTTAGGTAGTATGTAAAATCTACGTGGTCTTGGGTTCCCTTCCCCCTGTAAGTATGTCATTTGTTTTTTGTTAATGAATTTTTTCTTATATAATTGAATAAGAATTTCTGTGATGATTGGGACCGTTTGTAAGTAGATAGGATTTTCTAATTTTTTATAATAATTTTTATCCTCCAATTGTCTATTGACCTCCTTAATGTATTGATCTCTTCCCAGAATTACTATAACACTACCTTGTCTGCTGGTTTGATTACGATATGTTTGTTTTCCTGTAATTGTTTCAATGCCTGCTCTTCCTCATTTGTTAAATTTGAAAAATTATTGTTCGTTCTGAAATATTTCTTCATATCTTTGTCATCCTTTCTAATCAACGCTAGAATTTCGGGGGGCAATTTTTCATCCGGAGGTTCCCACTCAGATTTAGGTAGAAAATTGAGTATGTCGTTGTTATGACTGTTCTCAAAGTACAAGGATAGTTTTATTTTTCTATGATATGTTTGCAGGTCTAATTTTAATTGCTGTCTGTGTCCTTTATTAATCCCTATCGTTGGTATAAACGTCAAACCCTTTTCCAAAAGAGAGACTTGTGCCTTGGTGAGACAGAAATTTTTAGCCAAAATCATGACATTTTTGGAACAGGTCCCCTAGTCCCCTCCTCAAAGAGGCTTGTGGGGATTATAAGTTTAAAAAGGAGACCCAATGATCCAACATGTTCCTTCCTGTTTCGTGCGTCCAATGAACACAATCAGTTCCCGTATGGAACTGTGCAGCTGGCAAAGCTGGAATAAATGGCATGTTCCTCACAATGTGGTCATTCAGCACCTTCATTGACTGTTGCTCAGCTGTTGGAAGTTTGTTGGAGTAGTTAACCACAGGGATCCATATTTCAGCATAAGGGAAACGTTTTTTTGCTTCCCTTACTGCAGCTTGCATTTGTTTGATTGCTGTTTCTCTGATCTTTTGACCCCTGCAGTTAATCCCAAAGGACAAGAGAACCTTTTCCACCATTATGCTGGATGTGGCCTTTGCCATGAGAGCCTGTGCGTGTCGAAAGTTGGCTCCGGGGTAACTATCAATCTGGAGGTCCTCGATGTAATATCCTGGGATTCTCGACAGATTGGAGTCCCCAGTATTAGCCACCTTCTGTTTACGCTCAATTCCCACTCAATCATTTTTCGATTGGAGTTGGCATGGCGAGTAACAGCAGTCCTCCGAGTGTCCACAGTGGGAAGTGGTGGTATTTCCACATGTGAAGGTCCTGCTTGTGGTTCCTCCTCTTCCCTCTGATCATCATGATGGAGGGGGGAGGAGTTCAGGGATTCTGGATGCAACACAGGGCTTCTGTCGTTTTGCACCTCCAAATCCTCATCAAGCCAAAAAGGAGGGGGAGTTGGGCTGACTTCCCTTGTCTCAACCAGTGGGATCTGGGACTCCTCTGAGTCCGAACTGCTCTGGGAGTCCTCAGAATCTGATGTCTCTTCTGAGGATTCTATTTCCTGGTCTGCACGCTGACTCTGAGGGGAAGTCTGTGCCTCAGTAGATCTTACTTGTGGGGCCGCGGGTGGGCGAGGTGTTTGGACCCGTCTTTTCTGTGTGCGTTGCGGCAATGGAGACAAAGTAGGATGATGTGTGAGTGTTTGAACATCCTGCTCAGTTTGCTGTTGTGCATCTCTAGTTGAGGCAGAATGGGTCTCTGCCCTGGGCTCCCTGTTTGGAGGTTGAGATGTTTGCTGCTCTGCACTCTCATTGTTTGCCGCCACCCTTCCAGTGATTAAGGCTTCTGCATGTTCAATCACATCCTGTGTGATCCGTTGGAAGTTCCTATAAGCCCATCTTTTTGCAACTTGAAAGGCCTCCTTCCAATCTGCAGGAAGATTGCTGTGAATCTCCCTGAGCATGTTGTTCAGCTGCTGCTTGTAATGTTCCTCCAAAATCAGCAGCGTGTTGTAACCCCAATTTTTTGCATTTCCCACAATCAAATCAGTGGTAGCAGCTGTTGGGGTTGCTGGTTTAATCATGGATGCTAAAACATCCACCATGCGTGCGATCTGGCGTGGAGTTTGCTTTCCAGGTGCTGGAGAAACATTTTGCAGGTGATGAACCACCTTTATGATGGCATAAAGTCTGCGGATCAGCTGTCCCATAGCTGGATCAGCTGGTTCCCGTCTGACATTTCCTGCTCTTTCCTGGTGGGAACGTGGTGGCCAGAATCCTCTGTTCCTCACCACTGCTGCATAGGACCGAAATTGTGGTCCCTGGTACTGGTTACCACGAAAGGGAGGCACTGGCTGATTAGGTGGAAGGACAGGGCCCCACCTCCTTGCAGAGGCAGGGGGTGCACGGTCCATCCCCTCATGGAACCCAGCACCCTGCTCCCAGTGAGGCTGAAAGGCCTGGCGTGCGTCATTGCGACGGTTACGACGGGAGCCAACCAGCGTCCAGCCGCCGTCTGCCATGTTGTATTGTTGCCTTGGTTATTTTAATTTAATAAGTGTTGTGTGTATGTTGCGTTGTATAAATGATGTTAAATTGAATGAACTGAACTGAAAAAATAGTCAAATGGTTATTTTTAATTAAAACGAAAAGAAAAAAAATGTTTTTAATACGAAGAAAAAAAAGTCAAATCAAAAAGTGCCTCAGTCGCGACGTTTCGACCTTAAAAGGTCTTCTTCAGGCAATTGAGGCACAATCAAACTGGTCTGGGTAGTGTCTGAAGTCTCTAAGAGCTGTTGGCCTTATGAGAGTCAAGCTAGAAATGAGCTCTCACCCTCCCTGCTTTTATACTCTCCTGCTCGAGCCCCTCCCTTCCCTGTTTCCAATGCTTATTTTCAGCAGTCTGTATTTTCTGTTTTACTTATAATTTGAACTTTGTTTTTAATTTATACTTATCAATTGATGTTTTATCTTTTTAAATTATTGTACCCCATGAATTTACCTTCTCTATTAAAATGTAATGATGCATTTTTTTAGTTTTGTTTTAATAT